>NW_005201287.1:874358-930639 GCF_000372725.1 Emiliania huxleyi CCMP1516 | reverse complement strand
TATGAAATGATTAAAATTGAAAAATAGAATGAGGCACAAGAAAAGAAAAGGGATAGGGGGGTTGAGCACGGGGCTCCAGCTGAGCGAGCGCGTGCGTGAGGCGGCACCGTCTCCGAGAGTCGACCCCGCGTCGGAGCCGAGCAGCGGGTCGCGCCGCACCTGGAGGGACGTGCCAGGGACGTGTCAGGGACGTGCCAGGGGACGTGTCAGTGACGTGTCAGGGACGCGTGTGAGGGGGAAAGCGGGGGGTGTGAGGGGCGCGCTCCTCCCTCCCGACGAGCACGCGCGCGAGGTAGCGCGGCAGCGGGTGGTCGATGTGTGCGAGGTGGATGCGCATGATTGCGGTGAGCGGCACGGCGAGCACGAGCCCGGGCACGCCCCAGATGGTGCCCCACATCATGAGGGAGAGGAGGACCACCACCGGGTGCAGGTCGAGCGAGTTGCCTGCGGGACACGTGCCGGACGCGTCGCGGACATGGCGCGGGTGGCCACGCGAGGCGGGAGGGTGTGCTGCCGAAGATGAGCGGCTCAAGGACGGACCCGACGGCGAGGTGGACCTGGAGTGTGGGGGGGGGGGGGAGTGTGGGGGGGGGGGGGGGGGGAATTGGGGAAGGAGGGGAGGAGAGGGAGCGCGGGCAGAGGGCGAGGGGCGAGGGGCGAGGGCAAGAGGGGGAGGGGCGCGCCCCCATCGGGAGTGCAAAGGAGAGGAAGACGGAGAGGGAGGTCTGTCCCGGGTCGAAAGCGGCGACGGGCAGCGGCAGCAGCGTGGCGACGACGGCGCCGATGTTCGGTATGAAGTTGAGGAGGAAAGCGAGGACGGCGAACAGGAGCCACAGCTCGAGGTTGATCGACCTGCCCGCACCGTGTGTGCGTGACCAGGCGGCCTGCGGACCGAGGACCGGCCGACGGCCGCGAGGGAGTGCGCACCAGAGGACGAGCGCGGTGAGCCCGCCGACCAGCAGAGAGAGGGAGACCTTCCCGCGGATGAAGGCGCGGGTGCGGTCGTCGACCTTGTGCAGCACGTCGTCCGCAGGCAGCCCGTCGCGCGCGTCCCTTCCGCAGGGGGCGAGGCGGGCCGGGGCGGTGGGGCGGTGGGGGGGAGGTGGGGGGGTGCGTGCGGCGTGTGGACTGTGCGGCGTGTGTGGTGTGAGGCGTGTGTGGTGTGGGGCGTGTGGTGTGTGCCCGCCTCCCCAGCATCAGGTAGATGGTGAAGTGTCTCGGAAGTGTCTCGGAAGTGTCTCGCCTCCCCAGCATCAGGTAGACGGTGAAGAGGAGGACGAGGAGCATGTTGGACAGGAGCGAGAGCATCCCTTCCACGACCGACATGACCAGGCCGGTGAGGGGGACCTGGCGAGGGGGAGGAGGGGAGGGGGGGGGGGGGCGGTCACTCCTCCCGCGGGCGGACAGAGGGGCGAGACCCACACAGCTTGCTGTGGGGAGGGAGCGCAGCAGCAGGGCGGCGGACGCGAGGGCGGGCTAGCAGCAGCAGCGCGGCAGGTGGCAGGTGGCAGAGAGAGACAGAGTCCCGGGCTCGCCGCGGAGCCGCCGCCCTAGAGTGAGGCATCGCGCCTGCCCGACCAGCTGGTGCAGCTTCTCGAGCCTGGAGGGGTCAAGCCATCTCACAGTGAAGCTAGCCGTGTGCGTGCCGGCGGTGTGCAGTCTCCCCGAGGCGCCTCAGCGGAGGGAGCGAGTCCAACTCGAGCCCGTCCAGCCAGGCGAGCACGCCGTCGATGAGCCGCCGCACCTGCGGGCGCACAAGTCCGGTGCAGCCGCCGCGCCCTTACCCCCGGGCCCCCTCCTCTCCTCCCTCCTCTCCCGGACGCGAGACGGCGCCTGCTCCGAGTACGTGTCGGCCCGAGCGGAGAAGGTGCGCAGCGAGTCCATGAGGAGCACTCCGATATAGCTGCACGCTAGCCCCGTGACGCCGAGCGTCACCAGCACCGCCAGCGGCCGCGGAAGCACCAGCCGGCAGAAGAGCTCCGAGAGGCAGCGCACGACAAGCGGCGCGTCGGGCTCGTGGACGGGCTGCGCGCAGAGCTCGACGCCGAAGCACCCCATCGGCCGGCGCGTGAGCAGATCGACCGGGAAGGCCAGCAGATACCTCGTCGCCGAGGCGAGCACCAGCGGCACCAGCACCGCTCGGAGGTAGGCCAGCGTGGCTCCGAGGACTGCGGCCGCCATTATGCAGAGCGCGAGCGTGCGGATGCGCTCCTCGACGCGGGTCTCCTCGATGGAGAGCGCTCCAAAGAGCGGGTGCGAACGCCGAGAGTGCATACGCTGAGGAAGATCTGCTGAATAGTTGTGGGGGACCATGGGTAGTGCCAGGCGCCGCTCCCGCCCTGGCCCTCCGGGTCGACGCTTTTTTTTCCTCATCGTAAAGTGGACTTCCGACAAACAAGCGTTTGTGTGCAGGAGGTTGCTATCATCCCGTCCAAGGCCCTCAAGAACAAGATTGCGGCTACACTACGGTACGCACCTCCCACACCACACACACCTGTACGCTGTAGAGAGAAGAAGGCATGAAGGCTCTCGGCACGGGAGGACCGGCTCCAGCTTCGGCTGAGGGCTGACAAGCTGCCGAGCCCAAATCACTGTGAGAGTTTTGTTTTGAGCTTCCGTGACGGCCCACGAGCCATCCGGACGCTGGTCGCTGCTACGGCCGCCAGCACGACATGACACGACACTCCCGCGTCCATCCAGATCGCCAGGGCGGCAGGGTGAACTCACCCATGGTCCATCTGGTCGCCTCGTCGCTGACTTCTATCTATGCACTATGCGCGAGGTGGTACCAAAGTAGCAGTAGCAGCGACACTAAGCATCGTCACCTTGGGTATTTGATCGCGGGGGCGGCCAACATTCGAGTGGCGGCCAAGGGGCGCCGCGCGCTCCTACCCTCCGTGCTCCGAGCCCCGGGGCGGCGCCCCGCGACGCCCCGCGAGACGAGCGCCGACCCAGCAGCCTGTCGCCATCCCGCCAAGACGGGCGAGCGTTGCCCTTAACGGAGACACAGCAGAGTGCAGAGACAGAACATCAATCAAAAAAAGGGATAGCTTCTGTTCGGTGTGCGTTTTGTGAACCAACGTGGGAACGACGCCCCCCCGCGGAGGCTGTGAACAAACATCGCCTCGTGCTCTCGCGCTTGCAGGCAGAGCTGCCCCTCTCGCCACCGCACGCGCCCCGCGCCACCCCACTCTCGACGCGAGAGGCCGTGCGTGGCTGTGCGGGCCGCGCCTTGCGCTCTGCGCGCCAGCCGCCAGCCGCCAGCCGCGGACGGCAGTCGCACGGGTCGACTGCCGGCATCAGACTGCCAGCGCTCTGCGCGCAGCGTCGGCGTGGATTTTCTTTGCGCACGCTGCCGTCTCAGGCTCCGCTCCCGGCCCCCCTCACAGGGTGCCATGTCTGAGGCCAAGAAGACGCCCAAGTTCCTCAAGGCTGGCAAGGTTGTGCTGCTGCTGAATGGTCGTATGGCCGGCAAGAAGGCGGTCATCGTCAAGACCTTTGACGACGGCACTGCTGACCGGCCGTACGGCCACTGCCTGGTCGCGGGCATCATGAAGTACCCCCTCAAGGTCACCAAGAAGATGTCGGAGAAGAAGAGGACGAAGCGCTCGCGGGTGCGCGCCGCCCAGTGCCCCGCAGACGCAGCAGGGCGAGGCGGGACGGCGCCGCTGCGGCTGCTCAGTCGTTGCAGCACGGCTCGCTGCTCGCCGCCCACCGGGATTGGCGGCAGCCTCGTGCGCTCTCCCGCGGGCCACTCGTCGTCGGAGTGCAGAGAAGCGGCGGTGGGTTGGGGGCGGCGGAAGCGGCGCTGCAGCCTCTGCACAGGGAGGGGGGGATTCTCCTCCAGCGCCCTTGCGATCTCCGCCCCCGCCCGGCCGACCGCCGCGCCGCGCCGCCCGCAGATCAAGCCCTTCATCAAGAGCGTCAACTACAACCACGTGATGCCGACCCGGTACACGATGGACGTCGACTTGAAGTCGGTCGTCACGGCGGACATTGTGGGCAGCAGCAACCCGACTGCTAGGCAGTCGTGCCGCAAGGAGGTGAAAAAGTCGCTGGAGGAGAAGTACGCCGCCTCGCTCGCGTCAGGCAAGAACAAGTGGTTCTTCCAGAAGCTGCGCTTCTGAGCCTTTTGCGATATGCAGCGCGTGTGTTGTTTTAGCGCGGCGCCGCGGCATCACACCCAGACCCCCCTCCTTGTGACTCCTGATGTGTCTTACAACCACATGTACGTAATGGGAAAAAAAAACTGTTCAAGTCTTAAAGGCAAAACACAACGCTCTGCGGTTGGTGCACCCCCCACACTGACACATTCCCCTCATCCCCTACCCTTGGCTGAGCACATCTACCTGCGAGCTAGCCTCTCCGCATTTTCTCTTCCGCAGTCATCCGCCCGCGCCGCGCGCCATCTCTGGGCGTCTAGTGCAGCCACTGACAGAGCTATTCCGAAGGAGTGGTCGACGCCTCGCCTAGAGTTCGGGTGGACTTGCGCACTGCTTAGCCCTGAGGGGGGAGTGTGTGTGAGGTGGTGTAATGTCGTCCCGTTTCAGGCGGCAGGTCAGGGGATTAGCCGGGAGGATTCGGCAGCTCAGCCGGGGGCTGAGCGTCTGCAGGCAGCCTTCCGCTCGCGCCGAAATTCACAGCCCTCCCGGGCCGACGGGGTGCTCCTTGGATCGGGCCCCGCTCCCCGCTTTTCCTGTACCTGGACTGTCCGGGTCAGGAGGGTGGGAGTATTGGGTGGGCGAGGGCAGTACATCTGGCGGGTGGGGATTGAGGGACAGCAAGAGGGCTGATTGGGGGGTCAATGGGCGCGCGGGCGGCGCTTCGTGGTCCTGGGCGAGCAGGGGCAGTGGTTAGGAGTCTTGGGCCTGGAGATATGAGGGTTGTCGAGATGTCATGCGAGAGCGGTAGGTGGGCGAAGGTAGCGCGGCTGGAGAGTGGTGTCCGAGGGACAATGATGAGTTGTCAGTTGGGGCGCGAGACGCGCGGGACAGTGTTGGAGGCGGCCAGTGAGATAGGGTTGGCTTTGAGCAGTGCAGCGAGTGTGTGGTCAAGCGTGGGAGCAGCGCGCGAGCACCGGATTTTTTTGCTGTGCGAGTCGAGTTCGTGGCCGGTGCGCGGGAACCTGGCTGAAAACCCGCGCATCCGGCCGGTTGTGCGACCGAGGTCGCCGATTGTACGACCGAGGTCGCAGAGCCTTGGCGACGCGACGCGCACGTCGCCAAGGAGTTCGTAAAATGTCCGAGGTTTTTTGTGTATGTACGTAATGGGGACTAAACTTAATTACAATAGCACCGCGCTGCGACCGCGCGCGACTCAAGTCTCAAGGCCACTCGCACTCCACGTGCACGATCTCTCCGACTCCGTCTCGCTCTCGGACCCGCCCGCCCCCTCGCGCGCGCTCTCTGACGGTCTCGCGGAGCTCTCGGGGCCCAACCGATGTGCACACACTTCAGTGCGCGGCCGTGATAAATGGGACAGCCGGCGCGGCGCGCAAAGCGTACGTG
Source organism: Emiliania huxleyi CCMP1516 (assembly GCF_000372725.1). NCBI lineage: Eukaryota > Haptophyta > Isochrysidales > Noelaerhabdaceae > Emiliania > Emiliania huxleyi. The sequence goes on along the minus strand of NW_005201287.1, from coordinate 925,132 downwards.
CCGCCGAGACGGATGTAGCCTGAGTCCCACATATGTCCGCACACTGAACGTCACCCCGTACAGTCTGTTGCGAGGGTGCACACTGTCCGCGCGGCCCAGGTGCGGGAATTCAGGTTATTGCAGAGGCTTGAGGCGCCTCGCCACCACAGAGAGCGGAGTCGGCGGCATTGCCGAGATGTAGGGCGGCCCAGCGGCCCGGCTCCGCACCTCCTCGCACCTGCGCAGCTGCGTCCGCAACGGCGGCGCGCGCTCCACGCCCTCCCAACGGCGGGAGAGCGGCGTGACCGCCCATACTGCGTAGCTGCAGTCGCTGTACTGTACGCGCACCGCCGCCGACAGATCGCCATCGCCCGCCGCGCGTGAGAGACGTCGGACTATGGCCGGCGCCGTCAATGGTGGTGCCCACGCCAGTGGCGCGCCCACTAGATCCCGCCGCGCTGCGAGCCGTGCAAGGAGAAGGAGCGCGCTGAGCGCAGTGGCGAGAAGCTGCGGGAAGACCGGCAAACGCAGAGCGCGCTGCCCGCCGCGGCTGCTCATCGCCGGCGCTTGCAAACGAGCACTACAGCAATCACACCACCCTGCACGGTCGTCGGCGTTCCTCCGTAAATACAGCAAAATGGCGCCCACCACGGCCGAGACCATGATCATCGTGCGCGCCCGCCCCCGATCCTCCTCCGCTGCACCTGGATAGCACCGCTCGCCACCGCTCGCCGCCGCCTCGCCTCGCTTCTTGACCGCCGCCATCGACGCCCGACCCCGATGTGTATCGCCGGCCAAGCCCCTTGCCGCCCTCACCGCCGCTTCCCCCGCCCCCGCTCCCCCGTCCCCGCCACCGCGATCCCCCTTTGATCCTTTGCCATAGATGAGCCTGTACATCCTCTCCAATAGACGTGCAGACAGGGTCGCCAGGTGAGAGCGAATGGCGCGGTTCACTCCTCGCACAACAGAGAGAGAGATGCGCTCTGCATGGTGGGACATAAAAGAGAGCGAGGACTTGGGCGAGTAGGCCGTGCGGTCGACGCTGCCGTGTCCGCTAACGCGCAACAACATTTTGGTACTGCTAACAATCTAACGCGCATAGATTCGCACTTCGAAGGTCGTAACAATGAAAAGTCAAAAGAGGCGGCGGGCTCGGTGTGGCGGCGGCGAGGGCGCCGGGAAGAGGCATGCCACGCAGAGCGCTCTGTTGCCAGCTAGCTGTCATCCACGCCCCGGCTCGCCTGCCGGGCCAAAAAGAAGAATTTTGAGCAAATAGCCCGATACCGATCATCCGGCCCGCTGGATGCGCTTCTCAGCTCCCCGGCCCTGGATGTGAGGTTACTGACTGCACTCCAAGTGCTCCAAGTGCGCCGCGCAAAATCCTGCTCGTGCAGGTGAATACCCTGCCCACGTTCCATCCCTCGTTTCCCTTCTCTGTTTTCCACTTTCTTTCCTGGATTGCTGACAGGGTTTTAGGTATATTGTTGGCCAATCAAGACACAGAGCTCACACAGAATCACAGCGGGAGGAAAGCTGACAGGGTTTGCACGGGGATCGGCTTCTTACACAGCCCTTCCCTGCAGCGAGCCCCCCCAACCCACCCGCGCCAGGTCCTGGGCGGCGAAGGGGTCACTCCCGACGAACCCTGGAACTAGCCGGGGCAGTCGGAGAACGGGCAACTCCGTGCACTGACGGTCGGCCGTCAGAAAACACGCCTGCGTGGACCGCGTCAGGGTGTGCAGCCATTGACGTAAAACACAAACGCTACCAGTTAGGGCGGGTGGAACGCAGTACGTGAGTGCGTCTCAGGGCCTACGTTGTATAGCGTACAATGTACATGTGAGGTATCTCTATCATTTAATTCTAATTACTGATAAAACACAGGGACGTAAAGATAAAAGAAAGAAAGAAATCGGACAGCCCAAGGGAGGGAGGGGAGCCGACGGCACGCCGCCACCACACAGGGATTTTTAAGGACGAGAGGGGTGTGATGCGCTAGCCGTCGCCCACCCCCCCTCCAAGGCGTCCGCCTCTTCCTATATCTTCGCAGTCTCTCCGCCGATTCTCGCTGCAGCCTTCATGCCACCTCGCGGTCGTCCCACTCTCGTCATTCTCTCTCTTGTATCGCTTCTTCCTCTGTCGCGTCGCTCTCCTCTGCCTCGTCCTGCGACGCCGCCGCCTGCCGGTCCCTTGCTCTCGCTTCTTCTCTCGCCTTTCGTCGCAGCTCTGCCCTCCTCGCGGCATATTTTGGCCCCTCGCTCGAGTTCGCGATTCAAAATTCTTTTTTAGCGACCGCTCGCCCAGCGGTCGCCCCGGCGTTCTTGTCGCGGTTCTTGCTGCGCCAGCCACCACCTCCATGGGCGCTCAACGCCGCGCGCTCCGCGGCGTTCGCCGTGCACCACGACCGCAGAAGCAGCCACCAGCGGCTTGCCCGTCAGACATAGGCACAGCGGCGCAGAGCAACGCGGAGGCGAACTTCTGGAAAACATTTTGGGAGAATGTGCACGCCAACCCGCTGCAGCGCAACCTAGCCGTGGTTGGCCTGTTTTTCGGCTCATGCGCCGTGCTGCAGTTTCAGGATTGCAAGCGTACGGTCGAGGCGCGGCTAGCGGAGCTGCCCCCGGAAGTCCAACAGTCATGGCGCGAAGGGACCTACAAACCTCCCTCGGAAGGCGGCGGCTGACCGACCGGGGCCCAGAGACTGTATCGTTAGCTGTCGTTTGTGCCGAAGGGCAGGAGGTGGGCGGGTGGAGCGTCGGCCGTATGGCTGTCCCAGGCCCTGAGGGTCTCGGGGACCAGTGCCGATAGGGGTGTATGTGTCTCGCGGCGCGCTATAGACCGCAGTTTTAATGCACATCTAATAGACGTAACCGCACCAGCATCGAAAACACACGTAACGCGCTTTCGGACGTACGCGCTGGCATGCGCATGTGGGAGGCGCGCGGGTTGTGCGTGTGCGCGGGCCGCGGCGACGCCGACGGGCGAACGCACAGCCGCACAGGGCCGGCCGCTCGCCCCAGCGCATCAGCCTCGTGTAATGGCATAGCGAGGAGTGCGACGACTCGTTCATTCATTCAGAGCTCGCTCAGAGTCGCTCGTCCGGGAGCTAAGTCTCCTTCTCAATGTCACTCACCTCAAGGCCACGCTGCTGGTGCTGCTGCTGCAGGGTTGCCCTTGGGCTCGAGGTGGCTGAGCGGGATTTGAGACAGGTCGGCGGGCGGCTCGACGAATGGGATCAGCGACCTCTCGGCCGGCTGCTCCGCTGCTGCAAGGTTAGGCTCCAGGTGGCTGAGCGGGATTTGAGACAGGTCGGCGGGCGGCTCGACGAATGGGATCAGCGACCTCTCGGCCGGCTGCTCCGCTGCTGCAAGGTTAGGCTCCAGGTGGCTGAGCGGGATTTGAGACAGGTCGGCGGGCGGCTCGACGAATGGGATCAGCGACCTCTCGGCCGGCTGCTCCGCTGCTGCAAGGTTAGGCTCCAGGTGGCTGAGCGGGATTTGAGACAGGTCGGCGGGCGGCTCGACGAATGGGATCAGCGACCTCTCGGCCGGCTGCTCCGCTGCTGCAAGGTTAGGCTCCAGGTGGCTGAGCGGGATTTGAGACAGGTCGGCGGGCGGCTCGACGAATGGGATCAGCGACCGCGGAATCGGCGCAGCGAGTAGGCAACAGAGGACGCTCGCGAGCATGTTGCTGCTGACTAGGACGCACGACGACGCGACAAGTCCCAAGGAAGGGCGAAAAAGGAGCGCCATGTTTCTTATAGGCGTCTCGCAGCGGCGTATTCTCGTATTATCTTCAAGTAGTTGCGTGGGGGCGGTACGTATTCTCGTATCAGTAGCTAGTGTCGTGTCCACTAGCTCCGAGTAGAGAGAGGGTGCGTTCTGCTGCTAGGGGAAACCCGGAGCGCGGTACTAACCCTCGGAGACCCGTGTTATGGCCCTGCGACCGCGCACCCCCCAGGGCTAGGGCTCTCTTGCCCGCAACCCGATCCCAATCATCCGGCCCGCTGGGTGCGCTTCACTCAGCTCCCCGGCCCTGGATGTGCGGTTGATGACTGCACTCCAACCAAGTGCTCCAAGTGCTCTGGCGCCGCCTTTTTCGGTGTACGTACTATCTCTCGGTGTACTTTTAGCTTACTGGGAGAAAAGGGAGAGGGGGTTGTGTTCTCTAGGCCCCTAAGGGCCCTACGCGCGGCGTGAGAGCTCGGAAGCGAGCTTTGCACGGCGATCGAGGATGGCGCGGTTCACCCTAGGGTTCACCCCCTTCACCGAAGCAATGGAGATGCGTTCCGCGTGGTGTGACACAAATGAGAGGCGGGAGTGGGGAGGGTACGCGGTGCGGTCAACGCCCGAGCGTTGTGAGCCTTGCGCGCAAGGCGGTTGATCTTTGCAACTGCAGGCGGCGAGTATAGAAGCCGCCGCCGAATGTCTCGTGGAGAAGCAGGTCTCTCTCTCTCGGTGTATGTGGCTCTTACGTACATTCCCGTAGGAGGACTCCTTTGTGTGTTTTGCGAGAGGGGCCTTTTGTTTTTTGTGTGCCGTTCAGCGTTCACCCCTCCTAGGACGGATCTTCCTTGGTTGGTTGGCCTATACGGTCCGAGGTATACGCCTTCTTTCTTTCTTTATTTCTTGGCACACTTGAAATGGTCTGTCCGCACAATTCTCGTGCACGTTCCTTCGTTCCTGTCACTGGCGGGCTGTCACCTCACCCGTCGCCGTCGCTCGGAAATTCCGTCCGGCTTCGAAGATCGAAGTGAGTTTTCGACACAGTTTTGTCGGGAGTGACCGCTTCCGGAGCCAGGCAGGCCGAAACGGGGAAGATTCCTATGTGGATCGCTTGTCATGTGAGAGAGTGCGTTGTGGTTCTTGGAGTGCGTTCGCTCTTTCACGGCTGTATGGAGGTTCGCTTGTGCATCTCGCTTCTGTCTGCAGAGCTCGCTGCTCCTCCGGCCTCGCCGCTCGATGTCGCTCTTCCTCTGTGCCACCGCCGTGAGCGGCTACACCCTCGGCGCCGGCGGCGCACTACAGGGCCGCGTTGCCACGCAGAGCCGCTTCTCGGAGGCCTCGCGCGTCGCTGCGGAGCCGCTGATGGGCATGTCCGTCGACCTGACCGGAAAGACGGCGTTTGTTGCTGGCGTGGCTGACTCCACCGGCTACGGATGGGCCATCTGCAAGGTGCACCGCGCTTCACCGCGTTCCGTTTCGCGGAGGGGTCGCCCTCTCCGCCTCGTGGGAGGAAGCCTCACACTGCTTGGGACCCCCACTCACCGCCAGCGCCTCGACGTGATCTGGACTGAGCCAGGGTCGGTTCTCCCTCCTGCGGCAGGCGCTCGCCAACGCCGGCTGCAAGATCACCGTCGGCACCTGGCCGCCCGTGCTCGGCATCTTCCAAAAGTCGCTCGCCTCGGGCAAGTTTGACGAGGCCGCCGTCGCCGCCGCCGCCGCCGCCGCCGCCGCCGCCTCGTCGACAACCCCTCACCCGCCGCCTCGCTGTGTCGTCAGGACATGATTCTGGACGACGGCTCCAAGATGGTGATTGAGAAGATCTACCCTCTCGACGCTGTCTTCGACACCAAGGCGGACGTGCCCGAGGACGTCCTCTCCAACAAGCGGCGCGCGGGGCCCCTCTCCCTCGCTGCTCTTCCACAGCACCAGAGACGCCATCGCCACGACACACTCCGCCACGAGCCGCGACAGCCGTCGGGCCCGTCCTAGGTACGCTGGCCTCGACGGCTTCTCCATCGAGGAGACTGCCGAGGCTGTCAAGGCCGACTACGGCACGACCCGCCCCTCTGACCCGCCGCCGGCCGTGAGCGGCGTCTCTTCACACGCCCTGGCGGCGGATAGGCAAGATCGACATCCTGGTCCACTCCCTCGCCAACGGGCCCGAGGTGCAGAAGCCGCTGCTGGAGACGTCGCGCGCGGGCTACCTCGCCGCCGCCTCCGCCTCCTCGTACTCGCTCGTCTCGCTCGTGTCGAAGTTTGGGCCGATCATGAATGAGGGCGGCTCGGTCCTCTCGCTCACGTACATCGCTTCGGAGAAGGCGGGACGCACGCCGCGGGCACGCCGACACGTGTGTGTGCTCGCCCCTGCACGACCCGCCCACGACCCGTCCTCAGGTGATCCCGGGGTACGGCGGAGGCATGTCCTCTGCCAAGGCGGCGCTCGAGAGCGACACGCGCGAGACCGCCGCGCGAGACGCTTCCCCGCGAGGGCTTGCCCGAGGCTGGCGGAGCCTGTGCCTAGGCGCGTGCTCGCGTGGGAGGCGGGCCGCAAGTACAACATCGCCGTCAACACCATCTCCGCCGGCCCGCTCAAGTCGCGCGCCGCTTCCGCCATCTCCAAGAGCGACAAGAAGTCCTTCATCGAGGTCGGCATCGACTATTGCAAGGCGAACGCGCCGCTCGCCAAGGACCTCTACTCGGACGACGTCGGCCAGACCGCGTGCTGCCTGCTCTCCCCGCTCTTCGGCGCCGTGACGGGCGTCACGCTCTACGTCGACAACGGCATGCACGCGATGGGCATGATTCAGGACAAGGCAGTCGCCCAGTGCCAGGACTGAGGGGCGCCGGCGGGGCGAGGCTTGACGAGAGGGCGCCGGCTCTCGGAGGGTGCATGCGTGGGTGGGCGGGAGGGGAGGGGGCTGCGGGATGGGGGGGGGGGGGGGGGGGAGCCTCGCGAGGAAGCCCCGAAGAGGGGCCCTGCGGAGAAACGCCTGTGAAGCTGTGAGACATGATGTGTGCTTGCGAAATGCTATAGCCGCCTGGCGCCTCGGGTGGCAAATGGGGTCGTCCATCTCTCGTACACACACGATCACACCCTTCGCGCCTAGCTTCGCGCACATCGTCTCGTCCGTGTGAGATGTTACCCTCTTCGGTCTTCGCACTCGAGCTAATGTCTAAAACGTAAATAAATCGGAAAAATAAAAACGGACACCTCTTACTTCCTCTTCCTCTACTGTGAGATGGGTAAAAAGGAACAGGTCCCCTTCTAAAAGACTAAAATGTAAAAACGAAATAAAAAGCAATCAATATATATCGGTAAACAAAAGGCCTCTCCAGTCTCTCTCGCGCGAAAAGGAGATGTGTGCGTTTTACGCCGCGGCCCGCGGCCGACCGCGACCCCCGTACGGGCGCGCGGGTCCGGGGGCAACCGGGGAGAGAGCTGAGTTGCTCTCTCTGGAGCCATCTCCACAGGTATAGACAAACCGCACTCAGGCGCGACGGCCGACGCCGCACTCACTGATTGTGACTCAAGTCATGAGAGGCATCTTTACAAATCGACCTCGGCTGGCCGTCGCCGCCGCCCCCTGCCGCGCCGCCGCCGCCTGCCCCTGCCGCCGCCGCCGCCGCCACCTCCGCCGCCGCCGCCGCCACCTCCGCCGCCGTCCCCCTTGGCGGCGGCTCGCTGCGCCTCCCTCACGCGCAGATGCAGAATGGCCATCGCGGTGTTGAAGGGGAAGAGGAAGTACTTTCGCTTCACCTCCGCGAGCCGCGTCTGCATCCTCGCAACCTCGGCGGGCGGGATGGCGCGCAGCAGCTGCGGCAGCTGGCTCACCTGGCTCTGCCGGATCCGGACCGAGAAGCGGCGCCAGTCGAGCACGCTGCAAAAGGGGAGGGTCACCTCGTCGTCGACGATCACCTACGGGAAGGCCCCGGGCAAGCTCAGGCACATCTCGCGCCAGACGCGTCCCCTCGTCGTCGACGGCCACCGGGATCGACCCGAAGAAGATCGCCTCCGCCAGACGGAACGAGTGGAGCCCGTTGCCCGCAGGCGCGACAGAGAAGACGGAGGAGAGCATCAGCGTCTTGTAGTCCCAGTGCTGCGCGCTGCGGCGGCCTCCTCCGTTGGTGCACACCATGATGAGGTCGCGCCTGATTAATTAACTAATTAACGATGAGCCATTAATTAAAGAGCACGCCATGGTGAGGTCGCGCCCGTTGTGCAGCTTGGCGAGCTGTGGGCGGCGCGAGCTGCTCTGGCACACGCCCTTGAAGGAGGCGAGCAGGCTGCGCCGGCCGCGCGCCGCCGCCAGCTCGGCGGGCGAGACGCGCGCCGCCTCTCCTGTGGGGGGGGGGGAGCGAGTCCGAGGGCTCACGAGTCCGAGGGCCCACGGGGCGAGTGGGGGGAGGCTGCGAGTGGGGGGAGGCTGGGCGGCGGGCGAGTGCGGGGTCTCTCCATTCGGGAGCAGCGGCGCGGGCAGGTCGAAGCCGGGGCGGTAGTCGGAGAGGCGCATCGACGTCTTGAGGAAGAGAGCCTTGGGAAGGAGCGGCAGGGGGGGGGGAGGGGGGACAGAGCCGTGTGCGGGCGGGGGTGGCGGGGGTGGCGGGGAGGGGTGGCGGGGAGGGGTGGCGGGGAGGGGTGGCGGGGAGGGTGGGGAGGAGGGGGAGGGGTGGCGGGGGGGGGGGGGGGGAGGGGCCGGGGGCGGGGAGGAAGAACTTGCCCCCTCGGGGCCGGACTTGATTGGGGGGGGGTCCATGTAGTCCCAAAAGATGTGGTTGTGGCCGGTGCCGCGCCACGATGGCATCGCCCGCAGCCGCGAGTGCGTCGCCGGGTCGCAGACGTCCCACTCGCAGTTGATGTTGACAGTGGGGATGACGAGGCAGGCGCCCTCCGCCTATAGGAAGGTGCAGAGAAGGTTCGTGGAAGGCGCCTGCAGGGGTGACGAGGCAAGCGCCCCTCCGCCTCGTCCGTCACGCCAGCGCGCAGCGTCTGCCGCATGCACGTCGGCCACCGCTCCATGTCGTGCGTCGCCGGCTTTGGCGTGTCGATGTACAGCCGCAGCGCCGACGCCTCCGTCTCTCCGGCTCGCGGCTGGCAGCGCTCGAGGTCGAAGCACGTCTGCAGCGTGCACCTGCGGTCAAGGGGGGGGAGGGTTGGCACACCGGGAGGGCGGGTGTGGGCACAGGGGGGGGAAGGCGCAGGGGGCTGGCTCCGTGCGTGGCGGCTGTGCATCAGTCCAGAGTTGGCGGGAAGAGGTCCGATCTGGCGGGAAGAGGCGGAGCGGCGTGTGCGGGAGTGCTCCGGGCAGAGGGGCGGCGCCACCTGCCGTTGTCGGGCGGCGGCTGCACGGGCGTGTCGCGGTAGCACCACTCCTCTTGCGGCAAGCCGAGCCCGCCTGGGCCGACCGGGAGGTCGTCGAAGGAGAGCGAGAGCGGCGCGTCGATGGGCACCGCCGCGCTGCCGTTTGCCTCAAACGCGTAGCCCTCGCACGCCGGCGGCGGCAGCGGCATGAAGACCTGCGCCGACACGATTGATGATGAGAATAGATTGACGGTGGCAATCCTACGGCGGCGGCAGGACGGCCTGAAGCGACTTGAGCGTCGCCCACGTTTTGTCGCGGTTGACGTCGACCGAGACGCAGTGGCCAAGCGAGCGGCACTTGGCCTGCGCGCGCTCGCAGCTGCGCCCATCGCACTTGATCTGGCACCCGCCGTCGCGTGGTGACTCATCGAAGGTGCACTGAAAGTCACTGCCTGCACCGAGGCCCGTCTCTCGCAGCGCAGCCGCGAGGTCGGGTCGCCGGCTAAGTGTGCGGAGGAGCAGCGTCGTGTCGAAGGCGCTCAGGCCGAGAGAGCTCGAGTTCAGTATCTCACGGAAACGCGGCGCGTCCCGCCTCAGGTATGTGAGCAGCTCAATATGCCGGAGTTTGCTAAAGCTTAGCCCAGCGCGCTCGAGCACCTCCCAATCATAGTGACGGCTGTGCAGCTCGCGTACCAGCGCTTCCGAGGTGGCCAGGCCGATGCTGGCCATTGGGCCGCCTCTCTCGAGGTTCTCGAGGTGGATATCCTTTGGCCGCGTTGGGTAGCGAGGTGTGCGCGATCGCAGGGCCGCCTCGATTAAAGAATTCACTGGGAAAAAGAGAAACAAAAAACCCACATTAAGTAGCTTGGATGGGCGGCAGGAGTGGGGGCGGTATGGTTCTTGCACTTGTGCAAGATTGGGCGTCTTCTGCCGCAGTCCCTTTGATGGGAGGCCCCAGGGTGGGGGCCACCTCGAACCCCCGGCCAGGGATTCGAGCGGAGGGTGCCCCGGATTCATCTATCCGTTGGGCCCCGGTACATTCATTAGAACTGATCACTTTGCGCAGCAGCCGTCCCTTCGCCGACTGGACGGCAGTGCGCTGCGTTGTCGCTCTGTCGAGCACGCTCTCGTGCCTCGTTGTTGTGACACGGGAGTAGAGTCGAGAGGTAGCCCTCGACGAGACGACCGGCGCCGCGATGCCAGACCTCACTGCCGCCGAGCTCAGCATTCCGGCCGAGCAGCACCCCGATCCCGCAAAGCCACTGGTGATACCCGTCGACTCAACAGTGGTAGGCTCTACCCTGCGCTTCATTCCGTGGTCTGTGGTGGGCAATCCGGCCCTCCTCCAGCTGCCCCCTCCTCCTCCGGGGATGCAACCGTCGTGGGTCCAGATTCCGCAGTGGGTCGCCATCAGTGCGCTGCTCGCCTTCAGTGAGCCCGAGCCCGCTGTGGCCACCCACTTTGACAGGCTCAGCGTCTTGCGGCTGGCCGTATTGGCCGCGGCCTGGCGCCGCATCCTCGGTGCCTTGTCCGACCTCGGCGTTTTCAGCACGGTGCACGTGGATGAGGATGCGTTCCGTACGGTGTGCATCCAGGCTCTGCACTCCCGCCAAATCCCGGTGCCCGAGCTCTATCTGCAGTGGGGCGATTTGGGGTACTCCGAGGCTATCGTGCCCTTGGGACCAGCGCCATCTGCAGAAGCGAAGGCCGTCGACTTCTTGCAGTACGCGACGGTCGGGGCTCTTTGCGACCCTACGGCCGACGTCCCGTTCGCAGCCCTGTCTGACATGACCCGCTGCTTGGGGCCCGTCTTCACGGCGGCGGCGCGCGTCGATCCCATGGGGAGCGCCGTCGTGGGGGCTGCCTCGCTCGCCGCCGCCGCTGGTCACATCACTCCGCGAGCGAGCGATGGGCATCCCGCCCTGCTCTCTCGGCATGTGCTCAGCATGTTGAAGACTACCCGCGCAAGTTTCCCGGCCTGCCTGAGGACCAACTCCTTTCAGAACTACTCTGCGGAGGTTGAGACTCGCGCCGAGTATGTGGGCGGGACCGCCGCGGCGCGCGACCGAGTGGCCGAGCAGCGTTGCTCGCGCGCTATTGCAGCCAAGGCGCCGACGCTCGACTCCCTGCTCCGTGCGCTGCCTCGGCCAACGCCCCCGTCGCCGCCCGCGCCTGGCGCGACCGCCTTAAGCGCGGGCGGCCCGTGACTTTGCTCCATCAAACGGGACAAGGCAAAAACACAGTTGCACAGATACATGCCGGCGGCGCGACTCCCCCCCGCAGATCGCCCTCAGTGGGGGAGACCGCGACACCGGTGACGGAGCGCAGTTGGGAGTGTCTTCGGCTCACGCCAGGGCGCTCGTTGCTCCTCCGTCTCTTTGTATCTTCCATACTGCGTTTATCAGAAGACGTATGGTTCTTGCACTTGTGCAAGATTGGGCGTCTTCTGCCGCAGTCCCTTTGATGGGAGGCCCCAGGGTGGGGGCCACCTCGAACCCCCGGCCAGGGATTCGAGCGGAGGGTGCCCCGGATTCATCTATCCGTTGGGCCCCGGTACATTCATTAGAACTGATCACTTTGCGCAGCAGCCGTCCCTTCGCCGACTGGACGGCAGTGCGCTGCGTTGTCGCTCTGTCGAGCACGCTCTCGTGCCTCGTTGTTGTGACCCACCCTGTCCCACCCGTGTGTGATCAGTGTCTACGGAGGGAGTGTCTTCGGCTCACGCCAGGGCGCTCGTTGCTCCTCCGTCTCTTTGTATCTTCCATACTGCGTTTATCAGAAGACGAGTGGTTACGCCCGGGCGCCGGAAAACGTACGAGCTCGTACGTTCTCGTACGACTGACCTGCCTGGTACTGACTGAGGCGGTGCGACGTTGTGGGTGCGAGGATTGGTGTGACGGGCTACCGACTTGCTGATGCAGCGTCTGCTCTCGGTCATCCCTGCCTTCAAGACCGCACAGCCTCAGCCATGCCCATGCCCTCTGTCGCCAGACTTTGACGGCGACGGCTTCTTTCGCCTTGCCGATGCAGTGTATGTCGCAGAAGTGTGGGCGGGGAAGCAGGAGTGGGGAGACACGCCAGATGCTACGCCGTGCAGGAGTGGCGACTTTGATGGCGACGGCTTCTTTCGCCTTGCCGACGCTGTTTTTGCGGCAGAAGTGTGGGCAGGGAAGAAGAGCTTCTGCCCTGGGGGCCCTGGGCGCGCAGAGCCACCAGGTGGCGGCACAGAGCGTCCCCCGCCACCAGACAGGCCAGCGCAGCCTCGGCCACAAGATATGCCGGAGCGGCCTCAATCAGAAGATATGCCGGAGAGGCCTAAGCCGCCAGACAGGCCGCAGTTGCCATCAACAACGAGACCAACTCTCTCAGACTGCGAGCGCTTCAAGCGAGAGTGTGAAGGAAGGAATTGCGTTTCAACGTGCAATACCAACGCGCAGGGCTCCTCCAGGTCGTGCACTTGCTCCTCCTCCTCCACCTCCACCTCCTCCTCCTCGACCTCCTCCTCCTCCTCGACTTCCTCCTCCTCCTCCTCCTCCTCGACCTCCTCGTCGTCGTTATCATCGTCGAGCGGCGATTACATGCTGCCAGATCTAGCGGACGACTACGCACTGCCAGTCACAACGTCGCCATCCCCATCGGACTCTCTTGGATGAAATATCACATGCACTCTGTGTGAACATAAATAAAACAAAGAGTTGGAAAAATAAACAAATAAACAAAATAAAAACGGACACCTTTACTAGGAGATGGGTAAAATGGAACAGGTCCCCGCCCGTGCGATCTTTGTGCAGGGTTCTATGTGGGTGGTCGGCGACTAGCCGGGGTGAACATAAAAAGTCAGAGGTTTATCTCTCTCTCTCAAGAGAAGAAAAACTCGCTTTTATCGCGCCCAGGGGAAGAAACAGCAAACACCGTCGCTCACCGTCAAACCGAATCCTCACTTTAACTCCCCTCAAATTCACCCATGCGGATGGGGAACACCGCCTCAACCGCAGCCCCAATGCAGCGCCGCGCCCTTAAAGCACTTTGGAGGCCGCTGCAATAGACAAATCCAAATGAGAGGCACGTTCGCCGCTGTCCCCGACACCTCGGAGCTCGGTTCTGTCTTAAGTTTTTTCTATACACTATACGGTACTTCTCGCACTTGACAATCCACTCCTCGTACACACGCTACATAGAAAGCAAGGCTGCCACTCAACCTGTGCGTGGACACACGCACACTTGTACAGAATGTACACACCAGTCGCGCGCCAGCTCATGCACAAAAAGACCGCGACACGCTGGAGAACGAGACGACGCTCTCGGCTCTCGATCTCGTCGAGATTATACACGGCGCGGGGTAAGCGCGGGGCCGACCCTATAGTCCCTACACAATCCTATTCCCGCCCTGGCGCGCTTCAGGCGGCTACGACGTGGGCACAACATGCGGCGAGGCTAGCATGACGCACCCGGGGATTGGCCAGTCCGCTAGAGCGGACTGTCAAAGGACAGGTTTCCCCGGGAAGCGCCTCGCCGTGCTACGCAGGCTGCCTAGCCGCGGGAGCCCCGCGACGCAGCGGCCCGCGTCGACCTCGCCTCGCACGGCGGTGGAGGCATCGCCCGTGCGGCAGGTGGCCCCGGCGACGCCTTGCTCTCCGCCGCAACGGAAGCGGCCCGCTTGGCCTCGCCCTTGCCCACACGGAGCAGGTTGCGGTAGTCGGCGAGGGCCTGGCGGTACTCCTCCTCCTCGAGGTCCTCCTCGTCGCCGTCGTCGTGCACGACCCGGAAGAGCGCGCCGTCCTCCCCGTCCGGCGGCAGCCACTTTGCCACCGTGGCGAGGACCGGCCCGCGCGGGAAGGTTCGCACGACGCGCCGGCCGACAGCGGCGTGGTCGGTGCGCATCGCCCGCTCCTGCTGCACCAAGCTGTACAGCTCGCGCGCCTCCTCCAGCTCCTCCTCCTCGAGGTCCTCCTCGTCGCCGTCGTCGTGCACGACTCGGAAGAGCGCGCCGTCCTCCTCGTCGGCCGGCAGCCATCGCGTGACCTCTCCCAGCACCACCGACCCGCTGTGCCGCACCGCAACGCGGGCACCGAGGAGCGGGTGGCCCTCTGTGCGCATCTGCGCGAGCATCGCGAGGAGCGCCGCCCGCTCCCTCTCCTCCGCGGCCTCGTCCTCCTCTGCCTCCTCGTCCTCCTCTGCCTCCTCCTCCTCTGCCTCCCCCTCCTCTCCCTCCTCCTCCTCTCCCTCCTCCTCTGGCAACGCCGCAATCTCCTCCCGTGCCGCCTCCTTCTTCTCCTCCCGTGCCGCTGCCTCCTCGGCCACCGGCGCCTCGCACGGCGCGCACACGATCCGGATGGCGCTGCGCCGAGCAGCGCGGGCCGCGCGTCCCGCAGTCGAGTTCGGCGGCTCCTCCTCGTCCGAGCGGCGGTGCACGGGCACGTAGTCCTCGGAGTCGCTCTCCTCGCCGGAGGAGCCTCGGTCCTCGTAGGCGACGCGCTGGCGGCTCACGCGCGCGCGCCCCACCGCGTGGCAGGTGCACGGCCCGAAGTGGAAGTCGGGCAGCGAGCAGCCCGGCGTCGCGCAGAGTCCTCGCGTGGTGGGGAGGGGCAGCTCGGTGCCGAGCTGCAACGCGCGCAAGGCCATGCGTGCGCGCTTGCTGGCACGCTGCGATCGCCCAGAGCGGCATGCTGCGCGGAAGCGGGTTGCGGCGCTGCGCTGGCCTGCCTCATCCCGCGACTGCCGGCGCTCCTCCTCCCTCGCAGTTGCCCGCGCCCTCGCCGCAGCCACCCGCTGCTCTCGCGCCTGCTCCGCCCTCTCCCGTGCCGCAGCGACGCGCTTGAGGTGGGCTTCCGCGGCCGCAGCGCGGCGCAGCGTGGCGATCCCAGCCTGCTCCACTTCGCGGAGCCGCCTCGCCACCTCAGCAGCCCGCGCCTTCTCCTTTTGCGCCTGCCTGCGGGCCTGGCGCTGCGCCTCAGCCCGCTCGCGCTGCGCCTCGGCCCGCTCGCGCTCGATGCGAAGCCGCTGATGCGCCTCCTTGGCCTTTGTCTCGAGGAGCGCAGACCGCGACGAGCTCGGCCGAGCTACCTTCTTTGCTGCCCTCACCTTCTTTGCCGCCGACTTGCGCTTGAAGGGGGAGATGAGAACGCTATCGACGAGACCGAGAGAGGCGAGGGCAGCTTGGTTCTGCCGGATGTTCTCGAGTCGCTCCCGTTCGTACGCGGAGAGCGTGGGCGTCTCCATGCCTTAGATCTACCTGCCGTCCAGCCTGCGGCCTAAACCCCGGGGGGATATCAACGTCGTTACAGACCGAAAATTTCTTTTTCTGCTGTGAAAATTCAAGCTTGAAGAGAGGGGAAAACAGCCCAGACCTATCCTACCTACCCCGTCATGAGTGCCGCCCAAGCAAAAATAAACGCCACCTGGGCCATTGGGTGTCTCGCAGATTGAGGTATCGACCGCGATGATGTGCACGAAGGCAGCGAGAAGGAGCACGTTGTAGAAGTGCCGTGGGTTGGTCTTCTCTTGAGAATTGGTCGAACAGCCTATCGGGCGAGTTGGGCGTGATTGGCTGGTCGAGCTGTGACTGAGATTGCGCGTGCGGTCACACCGCTCATACAGCTCGTGGTACTTGAGCGTCCGCAGGTTGGAGTCCTTCTCCTGGGACGCACAGTTTCAAGGACATGCGGCTCCCCGGCACGGGTAGTACCTCCGAAGCCTCGCCTTGAGCGCGGCGAGGATCGGCGGCGGCGCGGAGGCGTAGACGTTGTGGAGCTCGTATGGGTCGGCGGACATGTTGAAGAGTTGGTACGTGTCGATCGAGCTGAAGCAGCGCCGGGCAACAATCTCCTCGCTCGAGCACACATACTGGTACTCGCCGTACTTGTACTCGCTGGCGTCGCCCGGGATGCAGCCGGGGCAGTGCAGCCCGATGTACGTGTTCGAGTAGTCGTCGAGCGGCCGGACCGTGCCGCGCAGCGCCTCGTGCTCCGGGAACCCGCACTGGTTCAGATCGCCGGGCGAGTTGTTGGGCTCGCTCGACGAGCCCGGCGCCCAGCCCTCGCACGGCTTGAAGCCCGGTGTCTGCGGGCAGCCCTGCGGGTGGTACGGCGAGGGACCGCCCTGAGTGTAGTATTGAAAGAACTGCTCCGCGCGCCACGGCCGGCGCGAGAGGGCCGCTCGCTCTGCGCGGACGTGGCGTCGGGTCGGCGCGGGCAGCTCGCCCTCGCGCGCCTCGGGCACAAGCATCGGGAGGAGGGAGCGCCCGTCCATCGCGGCGGGCGTCGCGAGGCCGGCGAGGCCGAGGAAGGTGGGAGCGTAGTCGACGTTGGTGCCGAGGACGGGGTTGTCGCCGGCGGCGATTCCCGGCCCGCGCACGAGCATCGGGACGCGGAGCGTGTGGTCGTAGAGGAGGAACTTGTTGCTCGGCAGCCGATGATGGCCCAGGTTGTACCCGTGGTCGGACGTGACGACCCAGTACGTCGACTCCCACCGGCGCGCCTCCTTGACCGCCACAACCAGCGCCGCGTGCGCATCGTCGACGGAGAGTAGGCACTGGCAGCGCCGCCGGGCGAGGTCGTCGATCAGCGTCGCCTCCACGTCCGAGATGGGAGGCTGCGTCGCCACCAGCGCGTGGAAGCCGGCGTTGCTGTGGTTGTACGCTGGCGTTCGGGGCGACCGCACGCCGGCGCACGCGTCCTTGTACCATGCGGCGGGCATCGCGGGCGTGTGTGGGCAATGTGGCGCAAAGTAGAGGAAGAAGGGCCGGCCTGCCGCTGCGCTGCCCGTCACGTTGGGGCGGCGGATCCACTCGACCGACTTGTTGCCCAGGAGCGAGGTGGCGTACTCGCTCGGTGCCGCGCGATATGCAAAGTCTGGAGACTCGTCGTCCTCAAAGCCGCCACCGTACCCGAGAAAGGCGCCCTGGAACCAGCGGTCGAAGCCCTCCCTCGTGTTGAAGTTGGCCTTGCCAAAGATGGCCACGTTGTACCCCCTCTGCGCGCGCAGGTGCGCCCCGAAGGTGGCGTTGGTGTACACGCTGCCGTTGACGTGCCCCGTCGCCGCCGGTTGCACCTTGGCCGGTGGCACCGCGAGCGTCGATTTGATGTTGTGGAAGTAACGGCCGGAGACGGTCTGTGAGCGGCTCGGAGAGCAGATTGGTGTGTGGACGCGCCAGCTCGTGAGCATCGCGCCGTTGCCGTCGCCCTGCAGCAGCGATTGCGTTTTCACCATCGGCGTCCAGCCGCCCAGCTCCACGTCCTGGTCGTCGGTGAGGCTAAAGACGATGCTCGGGCAGTCTTTGCAGACCGGCCCGTGCGGCGGCGGCGGGACCCACCGGCGCGGCAGAGGAGCCTCTGCAGTCTCGGAGGCGGCGGCCTCTGCAGTCTCGGAGGAGGCGGCGGTGGTGGGAAAGGCGCATCGGTTGCCGGTGGATTCCGCGAGCAACAGCAGGACCAGGAGCAGCGGCAGCCGCCGCGCGGCTGCGTGACGCATCCCTCTTCCTGCTGCTGTCAGGCAGGTTTTTGTGGCTGCGCCGCCGCTGCACTGGCGAGCGATGGAGCAACGGCAAAACGTTACAATCAAGTACACGAAAAGGCGCGGACGGCAGAATTGAAATCGTTTTCTCCTTTTTCCGTCTGGGTCAAGAGTTTTTTTCTTTTTGCGGATCCCTAATGGGCCCGGCAGGGCATCGCCCGGCAAATAACGAGGCGAGAATCGGCCTTCCTCCGGTTTGTCTCGTCACCTATGATCGCCGTACCGGCCCTAGTCAAGCTGCTTCCCAAGGTGCTGCTGGCCGGGGCGCTCCTGCGCCGATCCGCCAGCGTCGCGCCCGCGGCGGCAAGTGCGGCGCTAATGAGGCCAGCGCGAGCGGGACCTTCTGACGAGGGGTCAGCTGTGCAAGCGCTGCGCGAGGCTCTGACGGCGTCGGGGCTGGGCGATGCGTCGCTGTGGGGCGTGCCGCTCACTGGCGAGAGCGGCGCGCCCCTTCTGCGGCAGTTTCTCCGCGCGCGGAGGTGGTGCGTGGACGACGCGCGCAGGATGCTACAGGGCACGCTTCGGTGGCGGAGGGAGAACAGGGTGGACGAGCTGAGCTCGATGAGCAATTTTGGGGAGGGCATGCCGCTCGACAAGATCATCGGCAAGGCGGGCGCGGGACCCCTCGTCCTCGCCACGCTTCCCGGCCGAGCGGTGCGCACCCGCCGCTCCCCCTTCCCCGTCCCCGACGCCTCCGTTGCGCCTCGCCTCTAGCCGCCGCACTCGCTGCGTTCCCGCCGCCGCACGCGCCGCCGCACGCCTACCTCCGCCTCTGCCTAGCTCTGCTCGCCGCTTCGCCTCTCCCGCAGCGCTGTGCCCTCCTCCCCGCGCGGCCTCGCGACATCGAGGCGCCGCCGCCCGCGCAGGCGCTCGCCGACGTGAACCGCTTCGTCCGCTGGCGGATAGCGATGCAGGAGGCCGCGATCCGCACGCTCTGCCTCACGCAGTCCTCGCCCGCCTTCACGCTGGTGATGGACGTGTCCGGGCTGCGCCGCTTCCACCTCTCGAAGGAGGCGCGGCTCTGCACGGCGGAGCTGTCGCGGGTGATGCAGGCCTACTACCCGGACTTCCTCGCCAAGACGCTCGTCGTCAACACACCGCCCGCCTTTGCCTGCGCCTGGTCGCTGCTGCGGCCGCTGCTGCCTCCTGCGCTCCTCGTCAAGCTGCAGCTGCAAAAGGGCCCGCCGCCCGACGCGATCGCCGACGCTTGCGGACCGAGCGGCAGCCCCGTGCCCTCAACATGACGAGCTCTTCCCGCCGCTCCTCTCCCAGCGAGCTCTTCCCCGTGGGCTGGCTCGGGCTGGGCGCATGGCGGAGGATGTATTAAGGGCGCCGCCGCCGCGCCGCCACCTCTGTGGAGGCGCTGCGGCCGCCTCTGGACCTCGCGTGATGGCGCGAGGCTGTAGACTAGGGGTAGCGCCCTCATGACGCGTGAGCTCTCTCGCGGACCGACTCTTATTCGCTCTCGCCGGCGGTCCCCGCCGCGGCCGATCGAGCCCGTCGCTCTCTCTACACTCTAGCGTGGCTGCGTCGCCATAGCGTCTCGTATTTTTACCTAGATAGAGGGGTCTTTTGTGGAGGATGAAGCATATCGTTAACGAGCGGTCGGAGAGAGATTTTTAACCGCCAACTTCTTCTTGCGCGTTGCCGTTGGATTGCGGTCCCGGTCGGCCGGGGGCGGGGCGGCCCGCTCAAAACCGCGCGCGGAGACGGTGACGCGCGAGAACACGCGGCGCCGACGCGGCCTTTCTCTTTTTCGTGCCAGTGTAAAGAAAGAAAGAAAGAAAACAGACAAGCCAAGGGAGGGATGGGAGGACGGCACGCCGCCACCACACAGGGATTTTAAGGAGAGGTGTGTGGTGCGCTAGCCGTCGCCCACCCTAGGCGCTAGGGAGTCTGCCTCTTCCTATCTCTCTTCGCAGTCTCTCGCCGATTCTCGCTGCAACCTTCATGCCACCTCGCGGTCGTCCCACTCTCGTCGTTCTCTCCCTTGTCACTTCCTCCTCTGTCGCGTCGTTCTCTTCTGCCAGTGTGCTGTGATGAGAGAAGCTGTGTGGCGAGAATCTCCTTTTGCTGGGAAGCGATTCGGGGCACGAGGGGAGCACTTGGAGTGGGGGCAGCGATTCCGCTCGACCTCTGTTTGCCTCTCAGGTGAACGTCGCGCCTATCAAGTGGTGTTCAACACCGTGCAGCCGTGATCGCCCATGCGCCACGTGATCGGAACACAGATTGGCGGCACCGTGTTCGTGCTGCTAGGAGCCTTTCGGCCACCGCTGCTGCGCGCTCCCACCACGATCCTCTGTGAGCTGACATCGTGGGCCCCGCAAGAGGACTGGGCGCTGCAGGACCGGGCGCCGCAGTTCACCGTCGGCCGAGGCGGCAGCCAGGCCACCTTCTGGAGCGCACTCACGGCGTCTACGCCCGAACTCGCGGGCAGGACGCCCGAGGAGTGCGAGCGCCGCCTCCGCGAGCTGGGCGCGACCGTGGTGGGCCGCCAGCCGCGCGTGCTGGAGGACTGGAGCCGGCTGGGAGACGGCCGCTACACGGGCCACCTTGATGGCGACAGCTCGACGGTCTGGCTCACGGTTGCGTGCGAGGGACGGCTCGCCTCCGACCCTCGCACCGAGCCCGGCTACATCGAGGCGGTCGGCGGGACCATCTATGAGCTCTCGCGCAGCGGCGGTGCGCCGTGAGGCAGAGTCAGAGGCCTGCCGTCGTCCGCTCTGACCCGACCCCGTCAAGCCTAGGTGCCGCCCCTGCCGTGGCGGAGGCGGACAGCGGCGTGGGCGGAGCCGCCGCTGCAGGCGGAGGCGGCGCGTTGCAGCAGCAGCTTGCGCTGCCTCTTGCGCTCCCGCAGCAGGCGGTCGCTGCACTCGGTGCTGCGATCCTCGCGGGCAGCCTCGGCTTCGGGCTCGGCACGGCGCTCACGCCGCCGCCGCCGCCTCCTGCTCCGACGCCGCCGCGCGTGACGACACGCATCCTCATCGCGCCCTCCGCCTCCAGCGGGCGGGCGGCACCGGCGCAGCAGCCGCAGCAGGCGCCGGCAGAGCCTGCGGCGGCTCCGCGCAAGCTGGCACCGGCGCCGCTGACGGTTGCCGAGACCGCAGCGCGCGCCCCTCGCTTGCGCTTGTCCGCTCACGGATCTCCCGCTGGAATAGGTGACGGAGCAGCGGGAGCGCGCGGAGCTGCGGGTCAGCCGCGACAAGCTGCAGCTGCAGAACCTGCAACAGCGGCTGCAGGAGGACGAGCAGCGCCTGAGCGAGTTCCGCAGGGTCGAGGCGGAGGCAGGCGGGTCGGGGGAGGCCGTCAAGATGGTGTTTCCGCCGGCGTCGTGATCTAACGCGGTAACGGGTACACCCCATCACCCCCACATCAGGTGGCGTTTATTTTTGCGTGGGGCGGACATCATGCTGAAATTCTGGAAAAACCTGACCGGCCGCTGCGGTGCCCCTACCTACCTACCTACCTACCTACCTTACTTATGGGAAACTAAAAAAGAAATCACAGGATGGGTGAAGGTGGGGTACTATACCAACTAGAGTGATGGTTGGTGGTACTATCCTGCAACCACAGTCCTTCCTGTGACATGGCAGGCCACTCTCAAGCCCTACAAGCATCAGATCACCCATTTGGGGAGGGTTGACATCGTGATTTCCGGGGAAAATTTCTTTTTCTGCTGTGAAAATTCCAGCGTGAAGAGAGGGAAAAACCCGACGGGAGGGCCCAGACCCTACCTACCTACCCCGGCATGATGTCCGCCCCACGCAAAAATAATATACACCTGCCCACATGCCTATTTTCTGGTGTAGCCTGCGCCTGTCTGCTATAACCGCAGCCGCTTGCTCGGTAACACTTAAAAAAGAAAGAAAGAAAACAGGCAACCCAAGGGAGGGATGGGAGGACGGCACGCCGCCACCACACAGGGATTTCGGTAACACTTTTCATCTTGCTACCGGGCGCGATTTCTTTTCCAGTTTAATGCCGGATTCAGCTGGGTTCCGAGCAGCAAGTCGAGGCGGAGCAGCAGCCGACCGAGCAGCAAGTCGAGGCGGAGCAGCAGCCGACCGAGCAGCAAGTCGAGGCGGCGGAGCAGCAGCTCGCGGCGGCGCAGCAGATGCTCGAGGAGCTCGAGAAGCTCGAGGCGACGGCTCCGCCGACACTGCTCAGCCTCTCAACCGACGCCGTGTTTGCCATTCTCGATTTCGTCGGCGGCGCCGATCTCTGCTCGTGCGCACGCGTGTCCAGGGCGTTTGAGCTTGTCGCTCACGACGATCTGCTCTGGCTTCCGATCGTCGACCGACTGCCGGCGCGGTGGTCGCGCCCGCTGCGGCTGAAGGAGCCGCGCTGGCGCTACGCCCTGCGCGTTCGGGCCGGCCTGTACTTGGAAGCGGACCGGGCCTGGCAGAAGCTGCTCGACCACCGTAGCGGCCGCTATCCTTTCCTCGCCGAGCTTGGGGCGGTCCACGCCGACCGTGGCGAGTTTGTGCCCGACCGGCGGCTGTCAAGCCGGCTCAAGTACGGGGCCGTGTGCGAGCTCGTCCAACTCGCCGCGGCGAGGGATGGCGGCGCGATAAGCCACCGGTCCTACCGGGCTGCGGCGGAGGAGATGGGCTCCTGGGCGAGCGAGAAGACCGCCACGCCTCCGGATCTGCACATGGTCGTGCGTGAGATCTACAAGACGTGCTACCCCGGCTTCGGGGCGGCGGCGGGCGCCTCCTCGAGCTGGGGCATGGGGGAGACGGGCACGATAGCAGGCGTCGTCGCCCGGAAGGGCGTGGCGGGGCGGGCGCGGCGGGCGAGCGGCGACTTGGGCTCGAGCCCAACGGCGAGGTCGCCGCCTAGCATGGCCGCTGCGAAGGCCGCCGACGAGGAGCTGCGCAAGCGACTCGAGATGTGGCACCTCTGCGACTGGGTCCATGCCCGGTGAGAGGTGGAGATATGGAGCCACACGAGCGTGGCGTGCGGAGCGAGAGGTCACGAGGTGGAGGAGAGACGTGTCACATGGACTTGCAGAGCGAGAGTGCACGAGTATGCATGTATTTTGAGAACGCACACATGAGTCATGAGCACTTTGAGCACTTGGAGTGCAGTCCCGCGGGTATACGGGGTAACCTCACAGACATGGTGAGACGGGCACCTCATTGTTGCCCCACCGCAACCCCACGACATGCACCCCATGCCCTCTGGGGGGAGGCGGGGGCCCCCGGAGGCACCGTGCGCCGCGCCGCAGTGTGCGGAAACGGGGCTCCGGCTCTACTAGTCTCTACTAGCACCAACTTCCCGATTAAGCTAGGTTAATCAGAGGGCAGATTTGGAGAGATCTCGAGGAGTACACACAGATAGACCCTCCAATCATGAGAAACCTCCAACCTGATCGGTCGTACTGACCGCCGACAGATCACTCCAGACAGCAGACAGGCCGACGTCTGCACGTGGCCGGCCGGGCGAGAGGCTTGACACGATCCGACCCTGCGACCCTGACGCTGCTGCTCTAGCTATCAGACAACTGCTGACTGCTGCCACAATGTGTGACCGGTGCTGGCCCACTTGGCGGCCTTCCCGGTCAGTGGTGAGGCGCAGTTCAGAGCTGTCGATGGCGCGATGCCGCACTGGTCCCACATTGGTGACACGAGACCACCACGTTTGCCGGTCCAAGAGAGAGGCACCGGCGCTGTCCTGAGAAAGTGCATGGTCCCTCTTGACTGCCCATGCGCGCGAGGCTGTGTAGGCATAGCCTCGAGAGTGCCAGCAGCCAGTCGCCGAGGCAGTCTGTGACGCGCATTGCGTCAGAAGCGTGCACACGATAGAAGGACACCTTCCTACTGACCGTAGGATCAGGTCGTCACTGAATGCTTGATACTAAGGCCGCGAGCTATGCAGGTGGTCAATTGTGCAGCATGGCACGGTCAGCAGCGCCGACAGGCTGTCGCAAGGCGTGATAGCATGCTGCAAGTACAGCGAATTCCCATGAAACAAGTAAAAAATCGCGCAAAAAAGAAAAAAGTGCCGAAAAAATCGGCGCCTGCGGCGGGCCATGGGACCCCATCTCCCCCCCGCATGGATACCCTCCAGGGCCCCCGCCTCCCCCCAGAGCCCATGCCGCGTGTCTTAGGGGACCCCTAGGGTTCTGAGGGCCGGATTTTTTTAAGACCTTTTAAGAGATTGGCGGCTCCAGAGCCGCCTCGGTGCGTTTAAGAGATTGGGCCCATGCTGCCGCTCCCATTTAAGAGACCATTTAAGAGAATCGCACACCGCGCCCAACCTGAGCCATTTGAGCCATTTAGAGCGTTTAAGCGCGGGGAGGCTGGCGGGCGGGCGGGCGAGCGAGCGGGCGGGCGGGCGGCAGAGAGCGAAGCGCTCTCGGGGCCGAGCGAAGAGCTTTCGCCGCCCGTCGGCAAGTTTTGAGTATAGACCATTCATGGTGTGATCGCGTTTAAGGGCGCGGGGAGGCTGCCGAGTCGTTTGACCGTTTAAGACCGTTTAAGGAATCGGCGGCCCAGCAGCTCTTAAAACTTGCCTAGGCAAGTTTTAAGCCGTTTAAGCCGCAGGCGCCCCAGGGCCCACCCTTTTAAGCCTAGGGGTCCCCTAAGCCGCGTGTCCCCGCGCATGACACGTTCTCTTTATTTCGGTTTTCGCTGTGCAGTGCTACTTCCCACACAAGTCACAGCCACACGAGAGTGCACACACACACGGTCTGAGGGCGAGTCTCCACGATGCACACAATCTTTCGACTTTCGACAAACCGACAAGAAGACTCTCACAAACCGACACGCGACACCCCTACCGTGCCCCCCAAAAACAGAGCCCAGTCCCCACACGCGTACACGCACAATTGTGACCTGATTGCCCACCGAGTCACCCAGGCGCCCCGTTGCCCCGAGTCTGGCCAACCTCGGCTCCTGGCCGGCCTTCAGCCGTCGCTAAGCTACGCCGAGCCTTGATGCGCCCCTCGAGCACCGCTGTCCGATTGTCAGGGTGCTCCTCCAGCGCCGTCATCAGACGGGTGTACGGGGCGTTGGCCTGGGCGAGCAAGCTTGGCTGTGAACGGGGAGAGCGCAGGTGGTGCGGGCGAGAGGGCGGGCTCGCCTCGTGGTTCTCGTTCGGTAGGTGTATCCACGCCGCCACGACGAGGCCGCGGAAGAGCAGAGCGCCGACGAGGATGCGCAAGCCGAGCCGCCAGGTAAAGAAGCGAGGAATCGAGTCCACCTCTTCCTGCCAGCGCCGCCGCTCCTCGGCCTCCTCCTCCTCCATCGCCCGCCGATGCCACTCCCGAAACGCCTCCTCGTCCCACTCGGCGCCTCCGGGCGCGGCGTGGGCCCGGCCTGCTGCCGCCCCGCCGCAGCCGCCGGCCGACGAGGCGTGCTGCCGCAGCAGCTCGTACGCCAGGTTGACCTCACGGAACTGGGCCGCGGTGCCTCCACGGTCGGGGTGGGTCGCGAGAGCGCTCCGTCGCCACGCCTGCTTGATCACAGAAGCGTCAAGTCCAGCGTCGCCGAGGCCGAGCACGCGCCGTGCATGTGCAGCGCAGGTGATGCTACGCACGAACACGAAAATTGGAGTACGGAGGCGGTGGCGTGTGCCGCCGCGGCCGCCATCCGACGCGCCGTGAGTTTTTCTTTTTAGGGCCGACACCTGCACCAGCAGATTTTGGAAGGCCGTTAGCCGCGATTTCTCTTCTCACAGGAGGCCGCGGCACTCGTCGCGGCAGTTCGCCTCGCTGTGGGAGCACTGCGCCCGTGTCAGAAAAGATGGGCGTCCCCGCATTCTACAAGTGGCTCGTGACCAAGTATCCCAAGGTTGTCAGCGACTGCATCGAGGACCGCCCCACCTGGAACGAGGCCGGCGAGAAGGTGCCTGTCGACACGAGCCGCGCGAACCCGAACGGAGTGGAGTTCGACAACCTGTTCCTCGACATGAATGGCATCATCCACCCGGCGTCGCACCCGGAGAACCGGCCGCCGCCCGAGACGGAGGACGACATGAACCTCGCCGTCACCGACTACCTCGAGCGCGTCTTTGCCGCCGCGCGGCCGCGCAAGCTGCTCTTCATGGCGATCGACGGTGTGGCGCCGCGCGCCAAGATGAACCAGCAGCGCGCGCGGCGCTTTCGCTCGGCGCAGGAGGCGGCGGAGAAGGAGGCGGAGGAGGAGCGGCTGCGGGGCGAGTGGGAGGCGGAGGGGCGCGAGGTGCCGGCCCGCAAGGAGGGGCGCGCCTTTGACTCGAACGTCATCACTCCGGGCACGCCCTTCATGGACCGGCTGGCGCAGCACCTGCGCGCCTTCATCCACCTCAAGCTGAGCACGGACCCCGGCTGGCGCGGCATCAAGGTCGTCCTCTCGGACGGATCGGTGCCGGGCGAAGGCGAGCGACAAGCCTCCCCTCTCTCTCTCTCTCTCTCTCTCACACACACACACACAGAGACCGCCTCTCCCCCCTCCCTCTCTCGCCCGAAGAGCCCTTCCGGCGGCGGCGGCGCTGAAGCGTGCCTCGCCCGCCTCCCCGCCGCGACGGCAGGCGAGCACAAGATCATGGAGTACATCCGCCAGCAGCGCCTCTCGCCCGACTACGACCCAAACACACGCCACGCGCTGCACGGCCAGCGACGCTCGCCGACTGCTCCGTGGCCCGCTGCGCGTCCATGACGCGTGCAACACACGCCCACAGGCCTCGACGCCGACCTGATCATGCTCTCGCTCGCGACGCACGAGCCCCACTTCTCCATCCTGCGCGAGTTCGTCGGCCATCCCGCCCCAGCAGCACCTCCCGAGCAGTGAAGCGCTCGAGTGTGAAGTACCCCGACCCGTTCGGAGTAGGCAAGCCCGTCCAGCAGCACCAGTCCCTCACCATACCATGTTAATCTTATGATATATTGTACTAGGCAAGCCCGCCCAGCAGCACCAGTCCCTCACTGAGCGGGTGACTGCGGAGCTCGAGAAGGCCGCCGAGGCGGAGGTCAAGGGCGGCGAGGCGGCGGCGAACGCCGAGCCTGCAGGGCCCCCGAAGGGTGGACAGCGGAGCCCCGCCGGCCGGCCGGCCGCGACGCGTCCAGGACACGTCCACGGCTCCTAACCCAGGCGGGCCAACCCCCTTCCAGTGGCTGCACGTGCCGGTGCTGCGCGAGTACCTTGCCAAGGAGTTCGAGCCGGGCGCCAAGGACGCGCCGGACTACTCGACCCTGGAGGGCGAGAGATGGCCGAGAGATGGCCGAGAGATGGCCGAGAGATGGCCGAGAGATGGCCGAGAGATGGCCGAGAGATGGCCGAGACGAAGACTCGTCCACAGGCGGGTGGAGCCTCGAGCGGCTGATCGACGACTTCATCTTCCTCTGCTTCTTCGTGGGCAACGACTTCCTGCCTCACCTCCCGTCGCTCGACATCCGCAACGGCGCGATCGACACGCTGTGCGACGTGTACAAGGGGCTGCTTCCTCAGCTAGGAGGGTGGATCTGCGACGGAGGCACCACGCACCTCGCCCGCTGCCAGCGCTTCTGCGCAGAGCTTGGCACGTACGAGCAGGCGCCCCCCCCCCCCCCCCTCCACTCCCCTCCGCCCCCTCCGCCCCCTCCACCCCGCCCCCTCTCTGCGGCGGCGCGGCGGGGCGCGTCTCCCGGGGGCGCTTCAAGGACCGCCGCCCCCGTGCCGTGCCCACGAGCTGCTCGGACCGAGATTACGCGAGATTACCCGAGATTACACCGCGAGATCCCATCTCGCTGCAGGAGCTGCTCGACCGGCACCGCGTGTCCGAGGAGCGCTTCAAGGACAAGGCCCGCCGCCGGAAGGAGGAGGTGCGCTCGCGCTTCCTCGGCGGAAGGCACGCGGCGCTGATGCAGCGCGTCGCCGAGTACGCCCTCGCGCCCCAGGGCCAGGCGGCGCACGTCATGCTGATGCGCGGCGGCAGCGGCGGCAAGGGCGGCGGCGGCGCGGCGGGCGACGAGGACGGCGCGGCGGCCCGCATCGCCGCCCTTGGCCGCGACGACGCCGCGCTGCTCGAGCTGCTCGAGACGATCCGCGAGTTCGCTGCCGCGCCCGACTGCGCGCCCGCGAAGAAGATGCCGTCGGGGCTCAACGGGTTCCAGCGCGCGATGGCGAGATGACCCGAGATTGCCCGAGATTGCCCGAGATTGCCCGAGATTACTCAACGCGGTCCAGCGCGCGATGGCGCGGCCGCGCGAGGAGCGCGGCGCGGTGCGGCTGCAGCGGGCGTGACGGGGCTTGCTTGCTGGCAGGTGCACCCGTACTGCGAGGGTTACCCGAGATTGCCCGAGATTACCCGAGATTGCTTGCTGGCAGGTGCACCAGTACTGCGAGGGTTACCCGAGATTGCCCGAGATTACCCGAGATTGCTTGCTGGCAGGTGCACCAGTACTGCGAGGATTACCCGAGATTGCCCGAGATTACCCGAGATTGCTTGCTGGCAGGTGCACCAGTACTGCGAGGATTACCCGAGATTGCCCGAGATTACCCGAGATTGCTTGCTGGCAGGTGCACCAGTACTGCGAGGGTTACCCGAGATTGCCCGAGATTACCCGAGATTGCTTGCTGGCAGGTGCACCAGTACTGCGAGGGTTACCCGAGATTGCCCGAGATTACCCGAGATTGCTTGCTGGCAGGTGCACCAGTACTGCGAGGGTTACCCGAGATTGCCCGAGATTACCCGAGATTGCTTGCTGGCAGGTGCACCAGTACTGCGAGGGTTACCCGAGATTGCCCGAGATTACCCGAGATTGCTTGCTGGCAGGTGCACCAGTACTGCGAGGGTTACCCGAGATTGCCCGAGATTACCCGAGATTGCTTGCTGGCAGGTGCACCAGTACTGCGAGGGTTACCCGAGATTGCCCGAGATTACCCGAGATTGCTTGCTGGCAGGTGCACCAGTACTGCGAGGGTTACCCGAGATTGCCCGAGATTACCCGAGATTGCTTGCTGGCAGGTGCACCAGTACTGCGAGGAGCTGTGCGTGCGCGAGGAGACGCGAGGCGAGGAGCCGGACCGGGCCATCTGGCTGTACAAGGTGGGCGAGGGCGCGAACGAGTCGGCGGCGGAGCGCTTCAAGCGCGAGCTGTCTGAGCTGATCAAGGAGAAGAACACGGCGCCCGAGCAGGAGGACGAGGCGCGGCCGTCGCCACTCCGCCACTCTCCTCGTCGCCCCTCGCCCCCTCCCGCCTGCACGCCGCCGGCCCCCCCCTCCCGCCCGTGGCCCTTCACCATCTCGAGCGCGCCGCCCTCGCCTGTCCGCAGGTGCGGCTCGGTGTGCCCGGCTGGAAGGACCGGTACTACGACGCCAAGTTCCCGGGCGTCGACGACGCGGGCCGGCGGGAGGTCGCCGCCGCGTACGTGGAGGGCCTGCAGTGGGTGATGCGGTACTACTACGACGGCTGCGCCTCGTGGAAGTGGTTCTACCCGTACCACTACGCCCCCTTTGCCGCCGACCTCGCCGCCGCCATCGACCCCGGCCAGCCTGCCGACTTCGAGCTCGCGCGCCCCTTCCGCCCGTTCGAGCAGCTGATGGGCGTGCTGCCGCCCCGCTCGGCGCACGCGCTGCCGGAGCCGCTCGCGCAGCTGATGACCGACCCGGGCTCCGAGATCGCAGACTTCTACCCCGAGGACTTCGCGCTCGACCTCAACGGCAAGAAGTTCCTCTGGCAGGCGGTCGTCCTGCTCCCCTTCATCGACGAGGCGCGAGATTACCCGAGATTACCCGAGATTACCCGAGATTACCCGAGATTACCCGAGATTACCCGAGATTACCCTTCATCGACGAGGCGCGGCGCGCCGACGCGATGCGCGACTCTCTAGTCGAGATGCTCCTCACCCGCCCTCTCTCCTCCTCGAGCAGGCGCGGCTCGTCGACGCCATGGGAGAGCGCTTGCGCAAGCTCTCCGAGGACGAGCGCCGCCGCAACTCGGTCCGCGGGCACGCCCCGGCTTCTGGCTAACGAGCCTCTCCTCCCCAACCTCTCGAGCCCGCTCGCTCGTTAGGTCGGCGAGCCCGTCCTCTTCCTCTCGGACGCGCACCCGCTCTGCGCGCCGCTCGTGGCGTCCTACGGCCCGCCGCCCGCCCCCCTCGTCCTCACGTCGTGCACGGAGCACTCGGCGTCGGTCGCTGGCACGCTGACACCGCTGCCCGGCGCGCCGCTGCCGGGCGGCTTGTGCGAGCCCCCCCCCTTCTGCGGCATCGAGGTCGCAAAGGCGCTGCGCCCCTTCACCACGAGCGCCGCCGGAGCAACCTTCACCCTGCCGCCGCCGGCCAAGCACGTGCCGCAGCTGCTGCCGGGCCTCGTGCCTCCCTCGCCGCTCCTCGGCGCGTGCGACGCACCGTGCGAGTCGAAGCGCTACGTCCGCGCGCGCGGACGCGGCCCGCCCGGCGGCTACGGCGGAAAGGGGGGTGGCAAGGGCGGCTTCGGCGGCCACGGCGGTGGGGGTCGCGACCTCGGCTACCGCCGCCTCGAGGGCGACCGGGCGCCGGTGGACGAGCAGGCCGTCCTCGATGCGATCGCGCGGCGCGCGGCGGCGCGGCAGGCGCGCGAGTTCCAGGCCGCCGACCAGATCCGCGCGCAGCTCCTCGCGGGTGGGGTCGAGGTAGACGACCGCACCAAGACGTGGTGCGTACGCGACGCGCGGCTGGCGGCGGGCCCGGTGAGCCCGCCACCAGGGTACTACTCCCCCTCCTCCGCCTCCCCCTCCTCTCCTCCGCACCCCTACGCCGGCCGCAGCCCGCCGCACCCCGGCGGCGGCGGCGGCGGCGGGCGCGAGAACACACACGTCCGCTTCGGCGGCGAGGGCGGCAGGCACGATCGCGGCGGGGGAGGGGCCGGCGGGGGAGGGCCCGGGCCGGTGCGGCACGGCCGGTCGGACGGGCGCCACCAGCCGTACGCCAGGCCGCCGCCCGGGCCGCCCCCCGGGTACGGCGGCGGCGGCGTGGGCGGCGCCGCCTCGCTGCTCCGGCAGCAGCTCGGCATGTCGCGCCCGCAGCCGCCACACAACCCGTACCAGCATCAGGCGCCGCCGCCGTACCAGCATCACGCGCCGCCGCCGTACCCCTCCCACGCGCCGCCGCCGTACCAGCACCACCCGCCGCCGTATCAGCACTTGCCGCGCCCGCCGCCGGGCGCGCCGCCGCCGTACCAGCACGGCGGCGGCAGTGGCGGGCCGCCGCCAAGGCCGAGGCAGGGCGGCTCGAGCGACGCCAACCGGAGCGCCGCGGACTTGCTACGGCAGCAGCTGATGCGTCGCTGACGCCTCTCTGCGGAGCGCGACTCGCGGGGCGGGCGGAAGTGTCCCCTGCACTGGCTCGCTCGCTCGCACCGCGCAGCTCTCGCTCTTGCCTCTTCTCCCCCCCGCCTCCCCCGCGCCCCGCGGCCGCTTCATCGTATAAAAATGAGGCGGCTTGTGTGTTGAAGTGCACTGACGCGTGTGAGACCGACCCACCTTTGCACCTACTAAGAGACACACCTTCCCTTATAGCACCCCCGCTTCACAGGTTCAGTGCAGGAGCTGAGGAGTCTGACGCGCACCGCCAGACACCGCGGTCACCGCCGCTCCAAGAATGGTTTTAAAGCAACCCGCCCTTTCCCCCACCTCCACCTCCCCTACCTCCTCTCTCTGAACCCTGCCTGATGGTCGCCGGCCGCGCGCGCGTGCGCGCCGAGCGGCCGAGTCGGCGTGCGACTGCCTCGGCTTCCCAGCGAAGGGGCGGCGCCCCCGACGCGCGGGCGCTGCCCTCGTACGCGGAGGCCGCGCTGGCGGCGAGGGCGGATGCACCCTCCTCGATGGCGGCGCCTGGCCATGGCTCTGCGGAGCGCATGTCCCTGAGGAAGAGGCCTACGGCACGCGGAGCAGCGGGTGAGGGGGGGCGAGGGGGCGAAGCAGCCGACCTCGCCGCCGCGCTCGAGCACCGCCCATGCCGCGCACGGGCGTCGAGGCGAGGAAGGTGGCCGAGAGGGCGGGGACGCGGCACGAGCCGGCCGCGCGGCGCAGCGGCCTCGGGAGCCACCTTCCTCGGCCCGGGTGGACGACGCTCACCTGCGGCGGCGGGAGGGTGGCGAGTCGGGGTCGGGCTCCGAGGGCGGGCCCCCTCTCGCCCCCTCTCGCCCCCTCTCGCCTCCCTCTCGCCCCCTCTCGCCTCCCTCTCGCCTCCCTCTCGCCCCCTCTCGCCCCCTCTCGCCACAAGCCGCCTCTCTCTCGCTGCTGCTCGCCTCGATGGAGCCTCCTCCGACGTCGCCTCCTCCCCGCAGCTCCGAGCCGGCGAGGCGCGCCTTGCTCGCCAAGTGCAGCGCCGAGAGGAGACTCGCCTGCTGCGCTCGCAGCCGCGCGCCGCTCCACCCTAAGACGCGCCCCCGCCGCCTCCCGCCGCCGCCGCCACTCACGTCGCCGCCGCCGCCGGCTCGCGCCGCCACCGCCTCCGCAGCGCGCTCCATGGCCGACTGTGAGGGTGCGCCTGCGCCGAGCAGCACCAGACACTTCCTAGACACTTCCTAGACACTTCCTAGACACTTCCAGACTGTGAGGGTGCGCCTGACCCGAGCAGCACCACGCGGCCGAGCGGGTGTGGGAAGGGGCGCGCCGCCACCGCGACGGGCTGCCCCGGCCGCAGCGCCTGCAGCAGCCATCTTCACCCTCAGAGGAGGAGCAGGGGGCGAGGCTGGCACGGGCCAGCCTCGCGCCTCGTCGTCTCCGCCGCCAGAGGGGGCCTTGGCGGCGGCGGCGGCGGCGCGGCGGCGCTGTCTTCGGCCGCGGCGGCCTGCGATGCGGTCGGCGAGCCTCGCGTCGCGGCGCATCGTCTCGACGAGCGAGTCGGAGAGGAGCGACGTGAGCAGGAACGGGCCTGAGCGCCGGAGGAGGAGGAGCGGTCACAGACGTGTATGGAGCGGCAAACGGACCCCGGCGGGCAGGGGCGCGGCGGGCAGGGGCGGCGGGCAGGGTTTGCACGCCTAGGTGGTTCGCCGCGGCGCAGCGCTCCTCCGCCGCCCGCCCGCCGCCCGCCGCACACCGCTCGTCGCTGCACGACACGATGACGTGCAGAGGCCACCCTCCGGCGCTAAACGCGTCGGCGAAGTCCCAGATGGCGGAGGAGTCGCACAGGTCGAGCTGTGCGGTGACGCAGCCAGCCTCCACGAGCTCCGGCTCCAACCGCCTCCGCCTCCGCCTCCGCCCACCGCCGCCCGCTGCAGTCAGCGCCTGCGCCGACGCGGCGGCTCTCCTCTCGGCGGCGCGGCGGTTGACAAAGGCGACACGGTGGCTGCACTCGTCCGGCCTCTCGCAGGTTAGCAGCACGCGTGCACCCAGCTGCACCAAGCCCTCGGTGACGTCTAGCGCCAGGTCGGTGTCACGCTGCGCCATGACGAGAGCGCAGCGGCCGGCCAGCAGCGAGCGCACCTCGTCCTCGCTCAGCCCGCCGGTCGCGCCGAGCTGACCGGGCTGGCGGCCATCGGGCTGTCCGCCGGCACTGGTGCCGCGCGGGGAGAATGGGACGAAGGCGGCTCGCACACAGGCGGCCACGTAGAGGAGGAGGGCGGGAAGCGGGCAGCCACGTCGACGCCGAGCCATCGCCAAAAACCGCCGGAAAAACGTCGGCGCGGGTTGTCATAAGTCTTCCGGGTGTGGTATAAGCGCGACTGCTGACTCCTAGTCAGGGCCAAGGCGGCCGGCACTTCTCCTCCAGTGTTTTTTAAACCTCAAAAGAGTGGCCGCCTCCCCTCCAGGTTGGCGATCGACCTCGAGACGGCTCGCTGCACGAGCGCAACCCGCTCTGCGGCGCCCTGCGCCTCGAGCACCGCCCCGCGCACCTCGGTCGAGACGCCGAGGGAGGGCAGCGGGTTGATGAGCGCGCCGCCCCACAGCGCGAGCGCCGTCGGCGCCTCGGGCGGCGGCTTCGGCCCGAGGTCACGGCACACCCGCGCGAGGAGGAGCGCGGGGTCGAGCCGCAAGTCTCCGCGGCGGGCCCTCGCCCCCGCCGTCACGGCCGGGTCGTCGTAGGTGCTGCGCTCGGCCGCGAGCCTCCTCCACGCCTCTAGGTCGGCGGAGAGGCGTGCCGCCGCCTCCACCAGCGAGGCGGGCGGAGGGGAGTCGCCCTCCGCAGGCCACGCGGCGTCGCACACGCCGCCCGGCTCGTAGAGCGGCGCCTCGTCGGCGTCCGCCAGCACCTGCGCCGATCGAGGTGGGAGTGCAGCCGGGAGGAGGGGCGGCAGGAGCGAGGGGGAGGGAGAGTGGCGGCGGGGCGAGGGAGCAGCACCTCGAAGGGCGTGAGCGACCACTCGGTGTGGTGCGCCGCCTCCGCCGCCGCAGCGGGCATGGCAGCGGCCGCCGCCGCGGACGGCGCGCCGCGGTCCACGAAGCGCTCGACGCCCCACCCGAGCGCTCTCTCGGAGACGATCGAGTCGTCGTACTCGCGCCTCCACCGCCCCACCCGCAGCTGCAGCCCGGTGGGCGGGCCGCGGAGGCGGACGCGCCGGCGGCCGACGAGCAGCGCGCTCACCTGCCCTCGGCGGGCGGCGCGGGTGAGGGGGAGAGGGCTGGCGCGGTGCGGCGCTATCGCTCTCACCGAGGTGGGCGTGCTATCGCTCTCACCGAGGTGGGCGTGCTATCGCTCTCTCGCGGCGCGTCGACGAGAGAGACTCGCACGAGGACTCCCGACCGCCGCAGCCGCTTCTGGCCAAAGTGGAGGGAGGTGACGACGAAGACGCCGCCGAGGCCAACATCTCGGAGCAGGCGGCAGAAGGTGTCGTCGTCGGTCTCCACCCTGAGCTGCTGCCGAGGCAGCATCGCGTCGAGACAGACGACCGGCAGCGCGCCTCCGCCCTCCTCGTATATCTCTTGCTCCCGCGTGTCAGCAGCCGCGAGGTCCGCCACGCGGCTTTGGAGCACGAGCTTCTCCTGTGCGAGCTTCTCCTCCTCCGCCCGAAGCTGCGATGCGATTCGGCGGCGGAGCACCTCGTCGTCGTTAGCGGCGATGAGGCGGCAGCGAGCGGCGGACGGCCGATATAGCAGCGGCGCGATGAGCAGGAGTGGGAGGGTGCGCATGGCTCGCTTGCGCGGTTCACGGATTTACTCCCAAAGGGCGGCAGCACAAGGGGTGCCCGATATGTGGTCTCTTTACCCGCAACTCTGGCACTAACCCAGGTAGGATTCCTACACCAGCCGCCTAGCCGCTGGCGAGTAGAGCCCACGCCTGCTACCGGTATTCACATTCACAGGGGGGGGTCCTTTTTTTTCCAGACGGATGCTCCCCCCCTGTGAAAAAGTGAGGCGTGGTCTCTACTCGCCAGGCCTAGCCGTGAGGCTTGCTCCGTGAAAAAGAAAGTTATGTCCGCCGTGGGCCACTTTTTCTTTCTTTATTTCTTTCTGGGTGCCACTCGGGCCTCGGGGCACACCACACTCCACAGCGCACAGGGGACCAAAATCCATGACCACTCGGGAAAAATAATCGGAGGTGTGTCGTGAGATTGAGAGTGAGTTTTTGGCAATTCAAACATAAATAAGACGCTCGACATCTCTGGGGGGGCGCGGGAGCCCTAGAGGGCACCCATGAGCTGGAAGGCTGCCATCGGTCGGTGTCTTGTCGAGCCGACGACGCAGAGGACCATTGCGCGACGCCGCTGTCTCACCCCCTCGACGCCTTTGCTGCCGCGTCAGCGCTTGCTTTGGCTTCGGCCTCGTCAAGCCAGGAGCTCTTGAGGCGCTGTGCGGATATCAATCCAAGCCCAAAGTTGAAGCGCCTCGTTCCCGCCTGCTGCGTGCACTCCTTTACCATGTAGCCTGCTTCGACATCCCATGCGGTCCCGTTCAATCCCGCCACGCCCGCTGGGGCGTGCTGGTCGCGCTCCCAGCGCAGTCTTGAGCTCAAAAAGTGCCACAACTGCCTCACGCCCACCGAGTCAGCATCCACGATGTCGTGGAACAGCAAGAGGCGGCACATGGGCTGGAAGAAGCGGACGTCCTCGACCACGTGTTTGAAAGTGTGCGATGCGTCGATGAAGCATAGGTCGAGCTTTGACGTCTCACGGTCAGCAGGGCCGAAGGCCTCCGCCAAATGCTCGTGATACCACGCCACTGCCTTGGCGCGATCTTCATAGAGCACTGGCCGCCACGTGCGCGTCTTCTTCTCGCCTGGCTTGCGCGGCAGGTACTTTGGCTTGCCGCCTCCGTAGTTCACATGGAAGCCGTGCTTGTGCCGGGCCATGAGTGCCTTTATGCAGCCTGTTCGCATGTCGGCAACATCAAAGCTGGCCGAGCTAAAGTCCTGCCCTGCCCAACGGCTCGCTTCGAAGACCCTTCGTATGTAAGCAGCGAAAAAAAGGCCCGACCACCCAAACCACGCTCCAATCTCGGCAAACGTGCGCACTCGCGTGGACAGACCGGCCAGTCCGCCGAGCATGCAGCCCACTTGCTTCGGCATCTGGAGCATTCCGAAGTTTTGACGCTTGTGCATCCACTGTTCCTCCGACCCCTCTTTTCCTCCGAATCCATACAGCGGTCGGGGGTCACGCGCGAGCCCCGCTTCACGCACCAAGTCGGTAAGCACGCTGCTGTTGCCCAGGCTTCCGAGAGGGAGGTGGCTGATTGTGTCGAGGACTCTCGCAAAGATTTTCTCCTCTGGGTGCCTCGTGCAAGCGTTTGGAATGAAGTCGTGGGTTTCGCTGATTGCGCTGTGTGGCTCATTCAGACCGTGTGCTCTGCTGCCGAGCTCGTCGTCTGCCATGGGCTCTGTTGATGACGGCGTAAAAAGTTTGCCCGGGGGCACGTACAAGAGTTTCAAGCCGGCGTCCCGTTGCTGGCGGCGCTGGTAAAACGTTCGCGAGATTTCTTGTTTTATGTCCGCCCGCCGCGAGGGCGTGCCTGGATCCTCGTGGGGGGTCCTCGTGGGGGACGACCTGACTGATCGTACGGCCAGTAGGAAGGTGTCCTTCCAGCTGCGTGCACGCTTCTGACGCAATGCGTGTCACAAACTGCCTCGGATTGGCTGCTGGCACTCTCGAGCCTATGCCAAAACAGCCTCGCGCGCATGGGCAGTCAAGAGGAACCACGCACCTTCTCAGGACAGCACCGGTACCTCTCTCTTGGACCGGCAAACGTGGTGGTCTCGTGTCACCAATGTGGGACCAGTGCGGCATCGCGCCATCGACAGCTCTGAACTGCGCCTCACCACTGACCAGGAAGGCCGCCAAGTGGGCCAGCACAGGTCGCACATTGTGGCAGCAGTCAGCAGTGCATGTCTGATAGCTAGAGCAGCAGCGTCAGGGTCGCAGGGTCGGGTCGTGTCAAGCCTCTCGCCCGGCCGGCCGCATGCAGACGTCGGGCTGTCTGCTGTCTGGAGAATGTCTGGAGTGATCTGTCGGCGGTCAGTACGTTCAGATCAGTACGACCGATCAGGTCGGAGTTTTCCGATGGTTGGAGGGTCTATCTGTGTGTACTTCTTGAGATCTCTCCAATCTGCCCTCTACTCAACCGTACTCATTCGGGAAGTCGGTGCTAATAGAGACTAATAGAGAGCCGGGGCCCCGTTTCCGCACTGCGGCGCGGCGCACGGTGCCTCCGGGGGCCCCCGCGCCCCCCCAGAGCTCGACATGAACGGACATGACGAGGCCGGCCCCAATTCCAGCCGAGCACACAGCTCCCATTATGGCGACGAGCCGGCCAGCCAGTGTAGCGGTAGTTGGGCGCGAGGGAGGTCCACGATGTACATGTACATGTAGGCACGTACGGATGATCACGCCGTGGCGATGGCAGAACTGCTCCCACCAGCGCGGCGAGGTAGGGAAGCAGCACATGCACATGTGCATGCACATGTGCTGCACATGTGGTTGTCCCACCACACCGGGTAGCAGGCCCACGCGCCGGCTGGCGGCGTCACACGCCGCCCGTTCTGAATGCGGACCATCTCTTGCTTATATCGACCCGCGAATCTCCCCCCATGCGGCCTATCGTGCGCGGCGGCGGCGAGGGCGAGGGTGGAGCGGGCGTGGGGGTGGCGATGCCGATGGTGGGCGAGGGTGTTGGGTGTTGCAACTCTTGGCGGCGGGGCGCGGGCGTCCGACTGGTTTTCTTCTTCGAGCTCGCGACCTCCCAGAAGCCTCTCTCTCCGCCCAGCAAGCAGCATGCTCTGCCAGCTCCTCGCAGTCTCCGCCGTCGGTGCGACGCACATCTCGCGCGCGCCCGCAGCGCCCTCTGCGCTGGCCCCGCCGCCACTGGCCTCCGCGGAGCCCGCTCCGCCGGGGCGCCCACCGCGCTGCGCTGCGCGCCCACACTGCAGCGCCCCTGTGCTCTTGGCTGTGACCCTGCCCCCTCGCGCAGCTCGATTTCGGCCGCCTTGCCCGCCCGGCCACTCCTGACGCGCCCACGCCTCTGTGCCAGGCTTCATGGCTCCCGCCGTCAGCCGAGTGGGCACCTCGCGCGTTGCTGCGGCGCCCGTGATGTCTGCCGTCGATGAGGTGATGGACAAGCTCAAGTCGATGACCCTGCTGGAGGCGGCGGAGCTCGTGAAGGCGATCGAGGAGACCTTCGACGTCGACGCCTCGGCCGCCGCCGGTGGCGGCATGATGATGGCGATGCCGGCGGGCGGCGCGGCGGGCGGCGAGGCGGGCGCTGCGGCTGCTGAGGAGAAGACGGAGTTTGACCTGGTGCTTGACTCGTTCCCGGCGGACAAGAAGATCGCGGTGCTCAAGGTTGTGCGCGAGCTGACGGGCCTCGGCCTGAAGGAGGCGAAGGAGAAGGTCGAGAGCGCGCCGTGCCCGATCAAGGAGGGCGCGCCCAAGGCGGAGTGCGAGGAGGCCGTCAAGAAGCTCGAGGAGCTCGGCGCCAAGGCGGTGCTCAAGTAGAGCGCCACCGACCTCTATTTTCACCTTTAGCCCCTCACCGGGTCACCGCCTGGCGACGCGTGCTCTTGACAGTCACGTGAGTCCGGCGCTGACTGCTTTGCTGCCTCTGCTTGCGTGTGCGTGAGTTACGATACCACGAGTATATTTGGGCCAACTCTTCCAGTCGCACAGCGCTCAAAAGAGATTACCCGGAGAGAAGGGCGGGAGACCGTCGCGGTCGGAGACCTCTCTCGAGAGACCTCTTTGTCTTGCCCGCGGAGCGCTCGCCGCGCGCGGCGCGCGCGCCGCGCCGCCCCGGCGCCCCCGTTGGACCCCCCCCCGGGCGCCGCGCGGTCCAACGGTCGCGGTGGCCGGTCCCGGCCCGCGGCCGCTCTCTGGCCGCTCTCCGCGAGCGATCGACATCCGCGAGAGACTGGGTGATCCCTCGAGGGTGATCCGTGTTGCGACTTGCCGTGTATATACGCACTCACAGCCGTCGGTCTCGTCCACTCACCAAACTGCGCACTGGGCGGCAGTGTGCGCGCGGAGGTCATACAGGAACCGACACCGCAGCGGGCCCGGCGCTGGCCACTGCACACTCACTCTTCTCAGCTGGCTTCTCCTCCCGGCGGCGTGTATATCCCGCTGGAGGGCATGTAGAGCTCGTCCGCCGTCGCCTCGGCGGCCGGCGAGTAGGCGCCGAACTCGAGCGAGGCCGAGACGCCCGCCCGGTCCCGCACCGCCTCCTGGGACGTGTCGTGCAGCCAGTGGACAGCGGCGAGGTCGGCCCCCGCCTCGAGGTAGGCGAGGCACTCCGACTCCGGGTCGTCCCTCCGCGCGTAGGCCGTGGCGAGCGCCTCGAACGCCTTCTGCGCCGCCGAGAAGGTGCCCTGGCCTGCGGCGGGAGGGCGAGCAAAGGTGCGAGTAGAGCCTCTCCTCTCCCCTCTCTCCTGCAGCCGGGATCTCTTCCGCACCGAGCACGGAATGACCCGGACGCGGCACGCCCCGCGCCACAGCCTCGACGGCGCCGGCCGCCTCGTCGCCGAACTCGCCGAGACTGGATAACCGCTCCCACGCCTGCTCCTCGACAACCCAGCCGCAGAGCCCTGTCAGAGGCGCCAGGCCCATCACGCGCTCGGCACCGCGCTGCGCCAGCTCGGCGCGCGCCGCCTGCCGGAGGAGGCGGCGGCGGCATATTAGTTGAGCTACACAGCAGTGGACGTTGGCTGGGCGGGCTCGGCCGGCAACCTCCACGAGCGGCTTGGCAGCCAGCGAGAGAGGCAGGCCCGGGTGGCAGCTCGCCCCAAAGATGAGGGCCGTCCGCAGGTGGCCTTCGTCCCTTCGCTGCTTTGGCGGCGCCGGGAAGAGCGCGGCGCGCAGCACGCCCAAGTTTACCTCGTCGACCCGCAGCGCGAAGCCAAAGGAGTCTCCCGCCGACTCGGTCTGCTGAGGAGCACCGGTGGCGACAATCCACCTCCCAGACAGCTCAGCAGCCAGCGAGCTGCGGTCCGCGAGAGAGGCGCTACGCGCTGCCTCGAGGCGGGTTGCGTCCGCCTTGGTCGTGTAGCGGGCGAGGCGGGCCGAAGAGGCGACCAGCGACCTTCTCATGTGTTGGAAGATTGAGGGATGCCGCAAGTTTCTTTTTGCCGCCACGCGCAGCGCGGCGTCGCTCAGGAGGGGCGCCAGCTCGTCGATGAAGGCGCACAGCTGTCTGGCGAGAGGTTTGCGCTTGCGAGCGGGCCATTTGCAAAGAGAAAAGGTGATGCCAACAAAACAGCTTGAGCGGGCCGTTCTGAGCTTGGGCTGACCTTCGTGGCACGTGGGGCCGAGACGGTGCCTCTTGGCCCCGCCGAAGAACGGCCCGCATCCTCACTAACCTGCCCAGGCCGGGTGCATTGCGCCGGAGCTCGCGTATTGTGGCGGAGCCTGAGCCGGCGCCGCCTGGGCGGGGTAGGCGCTGTAGTAGGCGGGCGCAGTCGTCTGCACGCTGCCTAGGCCGACGGCGCTTGTCCTGCATGGCATTGTCCAGCGGTGCGCAACGTAGCAGCCCTTGGCGAGCTGCTCCTCCTTGGCTGCATTTACCATCGCGGTGTCGTGCATCTCCTGCATCTGTTTTTGGTTCTGCATCTGCTGCTGTGCAACGAGGCCCGCGCCGAGGAGTCCGGCTCCAAGCAGCAGGGAGGAGTCGGAGCTGCGGTGCCAGCCGCGCTCCCCGGCGGCGACCACGGTGCCCCCAGACTCCTTCTTGACGGGGGGCACCTGGAGGGGCACACACGTGCGTAAAGTAAAGCCTGCGATCCGCGCTGATTCCGCGTGATCGGGGTTGGGGGGGGGGGGGCGGGGCTTGTTCGAGGAACGGGGCGGCGACCAACGTTCTGAGGCGTGGCACTGACGGGAACGGCAACAGTCGTTAATGGCAGGACAGGCTCCCAGGGGCTCCTGTGCCGCTATGAATCACCACGAAACGTGTATTAGGTGCCATGGCAGTCAAAGCGGGGAGGGGTAGCGCACTGGCGAGGTCAGCATGTTTGTCGTGGACAGCTCCGCGACGAGGAACCCGCCGGCCATCGCCAGCAGGAAGAAGGCGAAGATCTGGAGGATCCCTTTGCCACGCGGGACTTGCTGCTCGATGGCGATCATTGGATCCTCGGCGTCGAACCTGCGCATTCACGATTCACAACAAGTGGGGGTAGGAGGTAGGGGTAGTGGGGGTAGGGTGGCATATGCGGCGTGCAGGGAGGTGCGGTTTGTGGCGGATCTGCTGCGGCCAGGGCGCATGGCGTGGGCCGCCCCCGATTGTAAAATGACTCGCACCACGCGGCACAAACGACACAAACAGGACCAGCCCCCGTGGTAGGGACGCAGGCGCAGAGAATTTTCCAAGCCACGACGACGGGCGCGTCCCGGGCGGCGTGGGCTGCATGGGGGCACGGTGACCGAGCCGGCCTCGTCGAGCAGCAGCGAATGCCCGCCCACGATCGCGCCTCCAGCGCGGCGGCCATGGAGGCTGCTTCCACCCCTCATCGTGCTCTTCGGCTCGGAGCTGCGCGACCTCCACAAATTTGCCTCGCAGAAGTTCGTCTCATGGCGGAACATTGAGGGAAGCCGCAAGTTTCTTTTTGCATTTTGACTGATACGAGCATCCGGCCGCTGGGTGCGCTTTTTAGCTCCCCGGCCCTGGGTATGAGGTTGCCAACTGCACTCCAAGTGCTCCAAGACTACTGAAAAAGGGGAAGGAAGGTGGCGCCCCGGCGGAGCGGGCTCCGCGGAGGCCAGTGGCGGCGGGGCCAGCGCAGAGGGCGCTGCGGGCGCGCGCGAGATGTGCGTCGCACCGACGGCGGAGACTGCGAGGAGCTGGCAGAGCATGCTGCTTGCTGGGCGGAGAGAGAGGCTTCTGGGAGGTCGCGAGCTCGAAGAAGAAAACCAGTCGAACGCCCGCGCCCCGCCGCCAAGAGTTGCAACACCCAACACCCTCGCCCACCATCGGCATCGCCACCCCCACGCCCGCTCCACCCTCGCCCTCGCCGCCGCCGCGCACGATAGGCCGCATGGGGGGAGATTCGCGGGTCGATATAAGCAAGAGATGGTCCGCATTCATTCAGAACGGGCTGTTCGTGGAGGAGATTGCGAGCTCGAAGAAGAAAGTTTTTCCAAAGGGTTGTCCGGCCGGGTTGCTGCGCGAGGTGGCATGAGGGTTGCAGCGAGAATCGGCGAGGGACTGCGAAGGGAGATAGAAAGAGCAGACGACCAAGGGTTAGGGTGCGGGCGAGGCTTAGGGGACCCCTAGGGTTCTGAGGCAGGGTCGGGTTTTTTTAAGACCTTTTAAGAAACGAGGCGGTTTGGGGGCTTAACTTGCCATTTAAGAGATTGCAGGCACGGGGGGTCCCTCTTTTAAGACCGTTTAAGAAAATCGGCCTCGCCGGCATGCGTCGCTGGGTTCCGCGCCGTTTTCTCCAATTGTCCAATACTGCCGTTATTGGGCACAAACCCGCCTCTGAAGACACATCTGTAAGTCTGGTGCACTGGCAGGAGCCATACTCGCATAGGGGACGCGTGCTAGCTGACTGTAGCCAGCTTCCCGGCCTACGGCGTCTACCGGGAGCCTCCCGGACCATCGACCTCGGGAGCTCTCCCGCACCGTTTAAGCGTTTAAGACCGTTCAAGGAATCGGCGGCCCAGGCAGCCTTAAAATGGGCCTAGGCCCAGGCAGCCTTAAAATGGGCCGTTTTAAGCCGTTTAAGCCGCAGGCGCCCCAGGGCCCACCCTTTTAAGCCTAGGGGTCCCCTAAGGGAGGGATGGGAGCCGACGGCACGCCGCCACCACACAGGGATTTTAAGGAGAGGGGTGTGATGCGCTAGCCGTCGCCCACCCTCCAAGGCGTCCGCCTCTTCCTATATCTCGCAGTCTCTCCGCCGATTCTCGCTGCAGCCTTCATGCCACCTCGCGGTCGTCCCACTCTCGTCGTTCTCTCTCTTGTATCGCTTCTACCTCTGTCGCGTCGCTCTCCTCTGCCTCGTTCTGCGACGGCGCCGCCGCCTGCCGCTCCCTTGCTCTCGCTTCTTCTCTCGCCTTTCGTCGCAGCTCTGCCCTCCTCGCGGCATATTTTGGCCCCTCGCTCGAGTTTATCGAGCTCTCCTCGCGCAAGGACGAGGGCTAACACCACACTCCTCTCCTTAAAATCCCTGTGTGGTGGCGGCGTGCCGTCCTCCCATCCCTCCCTTGGGTTGTCTGTTTTCTTTCTTTCTTTCGTGTTGCTGCGCAAATCTCGCGCTGCGCTAGGCTCAGAGCGAGTTCGCGCTTGGGAGGTCGCGAGCTCGAAGAAGAAAACCAGTCGAACCGCCATCGGCATCGCCACCCCCACGAGCCGAACGGGGGGAAGCCGGGGAAGAAGACTCCGAGGAAGACGAAACACCAGTGGTAATCCCGTCGTCAGCTGTAACGATGCACCCGAAGGGGACCCCAGCGCCAACATCATCCGTGGAGGCACAAGTGTTCGAAGAGAGAGTGGACCTGAGCAACGATATGACTTGGCGGCAAATGATTGCAGTGGGCGTCAGAAGAGTCGTCCTTGCTCGAGGAGAGCTCGATAAACTCGAGGGGCCAGGATATGCCGCGAGGAGGGCAGAGTTGCGCCGAAAGGCGGGAGAAGCCGCGAGACCAAGGGATCGGCAGGCGGCGGCGGCGTCGCAGGACGAGGCAGACGAGAGCGACGCGACAGAGGAGGAAACGACAGGAGGGAGAACGACGAGAGTGGGACGACCGCGAGGTGGCATGAGGGTTGCAGCGAGAATCGGCGAGGGACTGCGAAGGGAGATAGAAAGAGGCAGACGACCAAAGGTTAGGGTGGGCGAGGGCTAGCACCACACTCCTCTCCTTAAAATCCCTGTGTGGTGGCGGCGTGCCGTCCTCCTATCCCTCCCTTGGGTTGTCTGTTTTCTTTCTTTCTTTCTGCCACCCCCACGCCCGCTCCGCCCTCGCCCTCGCCGCCGCCGCGCACGATACAGGCCGCATGGGGGGAGATTCGAGATTTTTAGCAATACGTTGTTGTTGTTGAGATTCGCGGGTCGATATAAGTGTGGTTGTTGTTTGTTGGAAAGAGAGTGCTTAGAGAGAACATAAAATCATCTTTCTCACGGCCTGAGTATCCATATCGCACGCTGCTGTCAGTCAGTCAGCCAGCCAGCACGGCTAAGAAAACGCACATCCGCGGGCCAGTGGGCCAGAGCGCCCACCACAGGCCCACCACAGCTCGGACGGGCACCCCCTCTCAGGTCCGGACCAATATCCCCCGCGCCTCGCACTCCGCGCGCAACCGCCTCTCCACCTCGTCCGGCTCGCGCTGGTGCTGGTTCCTCACGTCAAGCTCGGCGAGTCGCGGCGACGAGAGCGGCAGGGCGTCGAGCAGCGACTGCAGGCCAGGGGCGCCGGTATCGTTCCCGTTGAGGACAACCGACTCCAGCTTGAAGAGCGCCGGCTCAGCGAGCACCGCGGCCACCAGCCTCACCTCCTCGTCGCCCCAGCCGAGTGCGCTAAAGTAGAGGCATTCCACACTACTCATCCGCTCGTTGAAGCCACAACGGTATAGATCCACAGTCAGCGCCCGCTCCGCCTCAGTGGAGAGCTCCAGCGTTGAGGCGAACTCGGCGAAAGCCGCAGGAGTGAGGGGTGGCCTCCGATCCGCTCTCAACAGCCCC
Organism: Emiliania huxleyi CCMP1516; assembly: GCF_000372725.1. Taxonomy (NCBI): domain Eukaryota; phylum Haptophyta; order Isochrysidales; family Noelaerhabdaceae; genus Emiliania; species Emiliania huxleyi. The sequence goes on along the minus strand of NW_005201287.1, from coordinate 880,634 downwards.
TCCAGTTCCCGCCAGTGAGTGGCAGCCCCAGCATCCTTGCCCAGATCCAGCACCTTGTCCGACAATGGGCCGCCCTTGACCAGCGTGGCGAGGGCTGAGTAGAGCACGCACCGGCCGGATGAGTAGTAGCTGGGACCCGCGATCTCGCCACCACAGGTGAGCAGTAAGACGTAGGTGCTTGGGTGGGAGAAGAGTGAACGAACAGCCGCCGACTGAAGGCGTTTGGCGACCGATGGTCGACGGCCTGTGTGCATTTCGCCCAACGAGAAATCGTCCCAGAAGACGGCCCAATCGTCATCACCCTTGGCGCTGATTAGCAGGCTGAGCGCATTGGCAATGGAGCGCAGATGGATGGAAGGGTCTGGGTGGGTCACGTGGGAGACGCAAACGATCCGAGATGGACATGGTGGCGAGGCTGGCGGGATGAATGCTTCCGGCGGGAGTGACTCGCGAGGTCCGAGCGAGCCGCGCCTGGCGGCTTTGAGTAGCCAACTGGCGCGGAGGAGCGCAATGCCGCCGGCAGCCATAGCTGCCTGGGCACTTTGGTCGAGCTTCATGATCGCCAGGACGGTAACCGCGCCGCGAAATGGCGTGTCCTTGGGACTTTCAAGACAGGGAGGGAAAACGCGCGGCACAACTTTCTTTTTTGCACGGCTAAGCCGCGCGTCCTCGCAGGAGTCGCTTAGGCGGCTCCCGTGGGTGTACCTGTGTTAGTGCCAGTGCACGCGCGCCAGTCCCGTGCCTAGAGAGAGGCGAGCGAGGGAGTTTCCATGTAAAATTCTTTCGCTTTGTTTGTGCCACTGTGGGATGAAGTAAGTGAGTGGGGGTGCGCTCCCGATCAAGAGAACCAGCAAAATGCACGTCCCCTTGCTGGTAGCGGCTCACTCGTCGTTACGTCGATCGATCGATCGAACGCTCTTCCTGCCTGTGCCCTGTTTATGCCCGGACGGAGCAAGAAAGAATACAGAATAAAGAATAAAATATAAAAAAGTAAAAGACTTCTCGTACGACACCGAAGCAGTTGTGCCATCGGCAAAAAAAAGGGTCCGACGCAAAAAATAATAAGTTTACATTCGGCGCCGGCGCGGGGGTGGAGGGAGGGCACCGACCGACTGGCTATCCATATGTGCATGCACATGTGAGGTGCATGTCCTACATGCACATGCATGTGGCTATGTGTGTGTGTAGGTGTTTGTTGTGTGTGATATAGATAGTTGTTTTGTGTGTGAGTGTGTGTGTGGCAAATCAGAGTGTAATAGAAAGGTGTTATAGAAATCGGGAGGTTGCACACACAACCCGCCGCGATTTGTCAGAGGGGTCCTCGATTTAAGGGCGGTTACGCTCTTAGGCGATTCATTGTAGGGAATGAACGATAGTTTCGGACGGACGATGGAGGCACTTGTCCGGAGGCACTTGTCCGGCAAGGCCGCCCGTCGACCATGGGCGCATGCAGACTCGCGCCAATGCGACTGATCCTCGCGCTCCTGCCGCTCACTGGGGCGAGCGGTGAGTGCAAACCCTTTTGCGACTTGAAATCGCACTTCTCGGAGGAAACGCGTTGCAACTGGAACGGCTGTGGGGGCTGTGCCGCGTGCTCGCTCTCGCCGCCCCCAAAGCCCCCGGCGCCGCCCCCACCGCCCCGACCACCGCCGCACATCCCATGCCTGCGCTTTTGCAGGGGCAAAACGCAGCCGTGGGAGCAGCGCTGTGACTGGGAAGGCTGCTGGGGCTGCGAGGAGTGCGCGCTCCGCGCACTGCCGACGTGCAAGCCATTTTGCGCGGAAAAGAGCCAGGCCTGGGAGGAAAAGTGCACTTGGGGCGGCTGTCCGGGCTGCGCAGAATGTGGCACCAGAGTCGCTCCCAGGATGAGGGTGGACGGCGTCCACATCCGCGACCCCACAGGGCAGATATTCGTTCCCAAGGGCGTCAACTATGGCCGGAGGTCCCTGAATGACAAAGGCGAGCATCTGTACAACTACAGCGACGCGGTCATCGCCAAGAGGCTCCTGCCGGGGTTGAACCATGTGCGCCTCGTGCTCGACTTCTACGACGGTACATTCGTCAGCACCGCCGCCGGCGAGGCCGAGATCGTCTACAGCGAAGACTACAAGGACGCATACCAGCCCTTCTCGCCTTCCACCTGCAACATCAAGCCGGGGTGGCTCAAGTACATGGACGATATTGTGGGCTGGCTCGAGCAGGAGGGCGTCTACGTGACCATCGCGCTGCGCAACAACTGGGGCACCGTCTCAACGCGGCAGGAAGCGCCGCACGAGGTCCCGTGCGAGAGCGACTACATTGGCAACGCCACCGCGCTAGGGCTGTGGCTGCACACGTGGAGGTGCATCGCCTCGCGCTACCTGAACAGGACGAACATCGCGTGGTACGAGCCCGCATCGGAGCCTCACGTTGTCCACCGTGGCACCAAAGAAACCGGCTGGAGCCCATGCTGGACACCGAATCAGGTCCGGCACCTCTTCGACCAGGTGGTGTCAGCCATCCGCACCGCCGACCCCGCCATCCCGATTGCAGCCACACCGAGTGGCTATTGCGCCTGCCATTTTTCTGAAGCCGACAAGCTGAGCGATCCCAATGTTATCTATGTGTTGAACTGGTCGTGCAGCATCGGTAAAATCCACGACCACGGCGTGAACTGGTACGGGCAGACAAGCATACCTTGCGTGTTCGCGGGCGCATACAAAGGCGCGTGCATCAAGGGCTGCCCCAAGGTGAGGAAGACCAAAGACTACCGGGACATCGACCGGTGGAATTACACAAAGGAGATGCTGGCGGGCTACTTGGAGCCGGCGATCGCTTTCCAGCGCGAGCACCAGGTCCCTCTGTGGGTCGACCAGATCATGTGCCCCTGCCACAAGGAGACGGGTGGCCGCTGCCAGCGGTGGATCGAGGACTCGCTCGAGCTCTTCCACTCCGAGCTTCCTAGCTTCAACTTTGACTGGTGGACGTGGAAGGGCGACGCACTCGGCGACCCGGAAACGCTGAGTATTCTCGCGGCGCCCTCGAAGGGCGCCAGGTTTGATTTGGCTAACTACACCGTCGATCCCGTCATACATGACGTGTACCGCCGGCCCTTCACGTGGAAGGCGAACTGATGCCAAGTCATGAGTACTATGTCATGGGACCCGCATCGTACAATTGTCCGTACGTGCTACTTATAAAGCCGTAGCCCGTATACGGCTCGGAAAACGAAAAAGGCCAGGCCTGAGGCCGTCTCGCGCATCGCGCTCTCTGGAGAGACCGCGCAACGACGTAAAACACACACAGCCAGCCGTTCACACGCAACGAACACGATGTACGTAATGAGGGGCGCACGGACCGCGTAGAGGCGGAGCCATCACGCACATTCCACATATATAGACGCTCGAGATCTTACACACAGCTCAGGGCCGGGCGCGGCGCCCGCACTATAGCGACTAGGCTCGGATGAGTGGGTCTCGGAATGACGCCTCCTGGTCCGAGGCGCCCCCTGGTGGCCCGGCCTGCCCGCCTCTCTCCCTGCCCTCCGACTCGGACTGCACCGCGCGCGAGAGTAGCGCCGTCCCGCCAAAGGCGAGCGCGAAGCCCGCCCCCTCGGCGGCGCACGGCTCTGCGCCGAGCAGCAGCATGCCGAGCGCGGAGACGGCGAGGGGCTCGACGGCGACGGTGACCGAGACGAGCTCGGCGGGCAGGTGCTTCGACGCGTAAGCGATCAGCACGAAGTAGGCGACGCAGCCGCACGTGGCCGAGTACGCGACGATGGCCGCGTCGCGAGGGGAGGCGAGTGCCGCGCCGACAGCGCCGAGCGAGCCGTCGGCGGCGGCGGCGGCGCAGGAGAGGAGCGTGCAGGAGGCGTAGGCCCAGGCGAGGACCCAGCTGACGGGGTAGCTGCGGACGAGTCGCTCCTGCGACAGGGGCGCGGCAAGGGGCAAGGGTGAGCGGGTCGTGGCGGCGGTCGCGGCGGTCGCGGCGGTCGCGGCGGCCGCGGCGGCGGTTCTCGTCGCGGCTGTCTGGCTGTCTGGCGGTGCGCGTGCGGACCTGCTCTAGCAGCAGGCCGACAAAGGAGGAGCACTGCACCGCGAGGACGGCCAGACCCAGCAGCAGCCGCGCGGAGCCGTGGTGCCCTCGAGGCCGGCCGACGGCGGATGGCGCTGCGGCGGCACTGTGAGCGCCGGCGGCGACGAGCGCACACCCGGCGACGAGCACGAGGACACCGGCCGCCTGTATCGGGCGGGAGAGGGATGCGGCGAGAGCGGTGTGAGGGAGCGAGGAGAGAGGGCGTGCTCTGACCTTGAACAAGGTGACCCGCTGCCTCCCGCAGCACGCAGCGTGGGCGAGGACGAGCACTGGGATGGCGAGCTGAGCCACAGACGTGACGAAGGGCGTCGTCAACTGCACGCCCCACAGGAAGCCGAGCGCGTTGATAAAGTTGTAGAGGCCGAGCCGCTGTACCGACGGCATGTCCGCTCGCCGCGGCAGCTGCGGCCCGTGCAGTGCGAGAGCGCCCGCGACGAGGAGGCCGCTCGCAAGCACCTGCCGGCAGACGAGAAAAGCCGTCGGCCCGGCGCCCGAGCCGCTGCCCAGGAAGAGCTTGCCGAGCACGAGGTAGCCGGCCATGAGCACGGCGGCGGTGACAGCTGCAGTGAGGCCGCGGCAGAGGCGTCGATCACAGCGCGGTTGAGTGTTGCACGCGGGCGGGCTGCTGCCGGGCTGCAGCATCTTCTCGGGCTCGGATGCCCACTCCACGTCGTCGCGCAGTGGCGGCTTGCACATCGTTCGAAGAGTATGTCTCGTCGGACGCAGCAAACTAGAGCTGAAGCATCCGGCCGGTTTTGTCTCCCGCCGCACCCGGTCATGATGCCGCGCTGTCCGAGGAGGTTGCCGGCCAAAAGCGCATGTGTTGAAGGTCCGATACTGGAAGCCCATATAGGCACCTTACCACGCGCTGGATTTTGCGGGATGTGAGAAAGAGATTTTTAGCAATACCAAGTTTTTTCGGGATGTGTGAGAGGTCAGGAAGTGCTTATCGGAGAGCGGGGTAACCTCACGCCTCACGGGGTCCTTGCGGTGGTGAGCAGGCCTCTCAGTTCACGCCGGAATCGTGAACCGTGAACCGTGAACCAACTAGCCCCCGCCCCGAGTCCGTGAACCCCGAACCGTGAACCGACTAGTCCCCACCCCAAGTCCGTGAACCGTGATCCGTGAACCGACTCCTCCCGCGACACCCGCCGCGAACCGTGAACCGTGAACGAACCGAGTCTGGCGAACCGGCGGTGAACCGCCGGTTCGCGAACTGGGTTCGCGAACTGGTTCGTGAACCGCCCCCACCAAGTTCGCGCGGCGGTTCGCGAACTGGGTTCGCGAGAACTAGATCGTGAACCGCCCCCACCAACCTACTTGCCGGGCTCATAGTCCTTCTCGTGCTTGCGCATTTGTTCCGGCTTTCGCCGCGCGCTGGCCTGGTTCGAGTTTCTGGGTCTCGGTTCACGGATGGTTCGCGAACTGTGGTTCGCGAACTGTGCAAAACAACCACCGGCGGCCCCACGACGGCGTCCTCGCCGCCTGGGCGGACGCGATGCGCGCCCCAGCCAACGCGCCGGTCGTGCACGGTGACAAGGAGAAACCAGAGCTCACCCGGCAGTACAAGAGCGGCCGCACACTGCTCGGTACCCCCCCTGCACTTCTAAGCCCATCCCTGCTGCTAGGGGGGGGGGGGTCTGACCCCCCCAGCAGCAGAACGCTGCTGCTGGGGGGGGGAGACCACCCCCCCCCGGAGCGGGAATGGAATTACCCAGGTCTGCCGCCTCTTTTTCGGCGGGGGCCCTCCACCCTTGGGTCGTGTTTGAGCGTACGCTCGAGGCGGTTGTGTTCACCGCGCCTTCGAGCCCGGTTGGCAGTAGGAGGCCCCGCCGGTGAGACCACTGATTTTGGTGTCGACCATAAATTCTCGCCACTGGAACACATGCTACTTACAGCTGCTGTCCGTACAGAGATGCCGGCACCCCCCACAGGCAGAGCGCTCCTGCTGGGGGGGGGGATCCGGACCCCCGCAGCAACAGTGCCCTGCTGCTGGGGGGGGGGGGTCCCCACCCCCCCAGCAGAAGAGCGCCCCCACCAGCAAAACCCTTCTGCTGGGGGGGGGGGGTCCGCCCTTGCTTTTAATTTGCACGGGGGGGACCCACAATAGGGGGGGCCCTCCCAAAAATCCAACAAAGGGGCGTCACCCCCCCTCAAGGCCAAATACGGCTTCCACAAGGGCCCCTGCCCCTTAAGGGGGGG
>NW_005201287.1:847871-874258 GCF_000372725.1 Emiliania huxleyi CCMP1516 | reverse complement strand
AGGTTCCCGTTTTTTCAAAAAGACAAGGAGAAGCCCGCGCTGAGGGGGTCTTTACAAAAGTGGGCGGAACAGTTCTGGGTCCCCCCCATGCACTTTTAACCCCATCCCTGCTCATAGGGGGGGGGGGGTCTGACCCCCCCACCAGAAGAGCGCTCTTTTTGGGGGGGGGGGTCCCGACCCCCCCAGCAGCAGAGCGCTGCTGCTGGGGGGGGGTCCCGACCCCCCCAGCAGCAGAGCGCACTGGACCCAGCTCCCGCCTCCCGCCGCCCCCCCTCCCGCCCCCTCGGCTCGTGTTTGAGCGGTACGCTCGAGGCGGTTGTGTTCACCGCGCCTTCGAGCCCAATACACCTTCGTGCTGCCGAGTGCTGGCGTTTTACTAAAGACTTGTGACCATCTGAGTCTATCTTGTACTATACCACACGCATAGCTCAAGGTCATAGGGTATAGTGAGCCACTCACTCGGGCGTCTCGCTGACGTTGATCGATTAGCGCTGATCTTCCTAGCCTATCGGCCACCCGCTCGATCCTCGGATCGCTCGCTCGTCGCAAATCGACTGCGCTGGTCCAATCCGCGCGCGAAGCCACTATGATTATTGGAAGCGCTCCTCCAGCAGCAGAGATGGGTGTCTTCCGACAAATCAAGCAGCCCGACCGCCGTGGAGCGTGATCATAGCGAGAGGCCAACTCCGCGAGGTTGAGCGCTGCGCGGTACTCGGCGGTGTCGCAGCGTCGAGCAACACTCGGTGTCAGAGCGTCGCGCCTACATCAGTAGTCTCATCACCGAGTGATTGCTGGCCTGTGGCGTATGACCTCGCGCGGATATCACCAACGACGAGCATGCGAAGACATTGAGCACTGTCTGATGGACTTGTACAGCCCGCTGTGCTCTCCGCTGTGTCACGGCGTATGATGGGCTGCGAGAGCCGTATCTTCCCTCCTTGAAGCAGAGGCGCCGCGAGGCACGAGAGGCGTAGAAGAGAGGCTGGCGTGCCCCGCACAGCCCGGTTGGCAGTAGGAGGCCCCGCCGGTGAGACCACTGATTTTGATGCCGACCATAAATTCTCGCAACTCGAACGCAAGCTACTTACAGCTGCTGTCTGTACAGAGATGCCAGCACCCCCCAGCAGCAGAGCGCTGCTGCTGGGGGGGGGGTCCCGACCCCCCCAGCAGCAGAGCGCTCCTGCTGGGGGGGGGGTCCCGACCCCCCCAGCAGCAGAGCGCTCCTGCTGGGGGGGGGGTCGGCCATGGGCTTAGGTGTGCGGGGGGGGTACCGAGCAGTGTGCGGCCGCTCCAACGAGGGGTACAAGGTCGACCTCCCGGAACCCCACGCTGGCCCGGGAGGATGCGATGAGGTGAATGAAGTCAAGCGGGCAGCCCGGCCAACCCTTCGACCACAAGAACGGCCACGGCTACGTCAAGGCGCATCGCGGTTTCTACCACGACGCGATCTTTGTCAAGCGCAACAACTTCAACCTGGCTGCTCCACGAGACGTTCGGCGGCGGCTTCTCGCCCACCGCCGTTCTCAAGCTGCGCCGCCTCGCGCGTAAAGTCGCGCGCGGCAGCGTCGACCGCACGGCCTACTCGCCCAAGTACTCGCTCTCTTTTATGTCCCACCATGCAGAGGCCAGAGCGCATCTCTCTCTCTGTTGTGCGAGGCGTGAACCGCGCCATTCGCTCTCACCTGGCAACCCTGTCTGCACGTCTCGCGCGCGCGTGAACAGGGCCTGCCCCCCCCCCCCCCCCCCCGCAAACTTTAAACCACCATAAACATCATTGTGCAGGGGCTCCAGGCCCCAAATGACGTGTGAGTGTTAGAGTTGTTTGGTATTGGTATTGCTAAAAATCTCTCGAACTGTGTCGGTGTGTAAGAGGTGTGAAAATAAGCTTGGTTCACGAACTAGTTCAGTGGTTCACCCTCGAACCGGACCGTGAACTCTGAACCGTGAACCCGAACCGAGGCAGGACAAAAGGGCGAACCGCGAACCGTGAACGAACCAGGCGGGGCAGCGTCGAGCTGAACCGTGAACCGTGAACCGACTAGCACCCGCCCCGAGTCCGTGAACCACGAACCGTGAACTAACCGTGAACCGCGAACTAGTTCATGAACCGGGTTCACGGTTCACCTCGTGAACTGAGAGGCCTGGTGGTGAGGGAACAGCGGAACACCCGAGCCCGAGCGAGATGCTGGGGCGAGCCTCGGCGAGACAGCGTTAGCTGTTTACACAGCAGTTTGCTCACGCCAACAAAATTTCTTCCCGGCACATGTACGACAGCCTTTACAAGGGCGCCGTCCTCTGGGGTCCCCCCCGGGGGGGTGCACGGCGCCCTGAGCGCAAGCCCCCCCGGACACCTGGCAACAACTGCTGCTCCGCAGCAACCACTTGCTCCTCCCGCAGCACCCGCGGTTCCCGCAGCAACCATCTTCACCGGGTCCGCACTGGCTCGTGGTCACGGCGTGAGCGAGGAGGAGCACACGGAGATGCTTCTGCGCGGCGACGGCGCCGGCGGCTCCGACGCCGCCTCTGCCAGCTCGTCTGAATCCTCCGTTCGGCCCGATGGCGTGACGTATCCGGGCGCGTCCGCCGCCGCCGGCGCGTTCCGAACGTACCCGCTCAATCGGCGAACGCTCCCGCCCGGCATCCCGTACATCATCGTCAACGAGGGCGCGGAGCGGTTCTCCTACTACGGGATGAAGGCGATCCTGGTCATCTTCTTCACGCATGACTTAGGGATGAGTGACGCGCTCGCGCGCGAGTACTACCACGCCTTCACCGCCGCGTGCTACTTCTTCCCTCTCTGCGGCGCGCTGCTCGCCGAGACGGTCCTCGGAAAGTACCGCACAATCATGCGCGGGCAGTAGAGGGGAGGCGAGGCGGGCCTTGGGAGAGCGGCAGTGGAGGAGAGCGGCAGTGGAGGAGAGAGCAAGGAGGAGGAGGGAAGGGCGAGAAGCCAGCACCAGAGCAGCAGCCGAGGCGTGGGACCGCCGACTCGCCCTCTGCAGGTACTTTTCGTACGCCTACTGCGGAGGCCACCTCGCCCTCTCCCTCAGCCAGGCACACCACGCGCCGTCGGCCGGGGCGAGTGCGGCAGCGGCGGCGGCGGCGGCGGCACCTTCGTCGCCTCAGATGCCGTTCCTGTTTGGGCTGGGGCTGCTGCTCATCGCTGTCGGCGCGGGAGGCGTCGACCGGCGATCTCCGCGGTGCTCTCACAGACCCTTCCCTGCACCGTCTCGGAGCCATTCCTGCAGGCATCAAGCCGTGCGTCTCCGCGGTGCTCGGCGACCAGTTCTGCGCCGCCAACCAGCCGCTGCTCGCCCCGACCTTCGCCGCCTTCTACCTCGCCATCAACGCAGGCGCCTCCCTCTGCACGGGCACGCCCCGCGGGGAGCATTGCTCGTGAACCAATGATCGAGCGGTAGGCGCCTTCCTCTCCACCCTCGCCACGCCCGCCCTGCTGGAGCACGCGGGGCCGCACGTCGCCTTCGGGGTGCCCGGCTTGCTTATGGCCGCCTCCACGCTCGCGATGTGGCTCGGCCGCACCTCCTACGCGCACATCCCTCCCGCGGGCACGCCATATCTCCCCATATCTCCCCATATCTCCCCATATCTCCCCATATCCCCCCACATCTCCCCATATCTCCCCATATCTCCCCATATCTCCCCATATCTCCCCAATCACCTCCACATCCCTCCCGCGGGCACGCCACGCCCCTCGGGGGCTGCGGGCGGCGGGCGGTGGGAGGGTGAGAGCGGGTCGGGGACGCCTCTAGGCGCCGGCTTCGTGCGCGAGGCGTGCGGCGCGACGGGGCGGGCGGCGCTCGCCAAGCTCCTCCCCCTCTTCGCCTTCTTCTCCGCCTTTTGGAGCCTGTACGACCAGACGGGCAGCGCGTGGGTGCTGCAGGCGAGCGGCTTTTGACTCCCTCGCCGCCTCCCTCGCCGCCTCCCTCGCCGCCTCCCTCGCCGCTTCCGCTCTCCCTCCACCTCCCTCGCCGCCACTTCCCTCCCCGCCTCCTCCCTCCCGCCACCTCCCTCCCCCCCCCGCCGCTCCCAGGCCGAGAAGATGAACCGCTCCTTCCTCGGCGTACAGTGGCTGCCGTCGCAAGTCGCTTGCGTCAACCCTCTGCTCATCCTCCTCCTCGTCCCCGCGTTCAACGGCTTTGTGCTGCCGCAGGGCGGACGCCGCGTGCCCGGCTTGTATGACCTCGCGGGCAGCGTCGTGCGCGTGACGCCGCTGCGCAAGATCTCGGCCGGCCTCTTCCTCCTCGCCGCCTCCTTCCTGCTGCCGCTCCACGTCGAGACGCGCATCGCTGCCGGCGAGCCGCCGCCCTCCGCCGCCCCGCCCCCGACGCGCCCCACGACCCGCGCGACACGACCCCCGCGTAGGCGAGGCGCCGAGCATCGGGCTGCAGCTGCTCGCGTACCTCGTCCTCACCTCGGCCGAGGTGCTCGTCTCGGTGACCGGCCTCGAGTTCGCTTACACGCAGGCGCCCACCAAGATGAAGTCGGCGGTGATGGCCCTCTTCCTCGCCTCGACCGCACTGGGCAACCTCTTCACCGCCCTCGTCAACTTGCTCATCACCAACGCCGACGGCTCCACCGCCACGTCCGACGTCGCCTACTTTTGCTTCTTCGTGGCTCTCATGTTTGTGGTCGCCGTTGCCTTTGTGCCGTTCGCCTACACCTTTCGAGAGCAGACCTTCGTGCAGGGCGGCGAGGACGACCCGCGGCCGCACGAGGTCGAGACGGCGGCGGCGGTCGGCCAGCCGCAGCAGCAGTGGCGCGCGGGCGGCGCGCCGTGCAGCAGAGGAGTGAAGCATGTGGACTCAGTGTCCAGTTGACACATGACACATAATCGGCACTTTTGAGTTTCCTTGGCGCCCTTGGGTGAACGAGAGAACCGTGGATCCGTGAGCTCTGAGACTTCTCGGCCCGCGCCCCGCCGCGCGGGGCACATACACAAAATTGTCTCGTAACTTTATGTCATATGTGATATATGTGGTCAGTTGTTGTTGTTTCCTTCATGTCTGGCACACTGGCCGCGCAGACCGCAGTTGCGCGCAGAGTTCCAGCGATCAGCGTGGGATAATGTGGATGTGTGCGTGCGGCACCGACTGTCCCGCGCCGCGCCCGTCCTGCACTCCAAAGAGGGCCGCTCCGGCGCCGTGCACGCCGCAGACCAGCGCGTGTACCTCCCTCGCGCTGCGCCACAGGTCGGCGAGCTCGTCGGCGTTGAGCTGCGCCAGCGTGGCCACCACTCTCCGAGGGATGACCAGCACGTGACCCGGCGAGAGCGGCTTGAGGTTGACGACCGCCAGGGAGAGGCCCGCCTTCGGGGAGGGGGTAGGGGAGAGGGGGGGGGGGGGGGGTCTGCGCCTCGACTCAACCTCGACCCAATCTCGTCACGATCCTCCCGGCCCGGTCTCCCGGCCCGGTCTCGCCTCAGAGCGGTAAAAGACTTGCGTCGGCGCGAGCTCGAAGCGGCCAAAGAGGACGGGCGCGGGGAGGGGCGGCCCCCTCTCGCCGCGGACGTAGACGTACCGCGCCGCCTCGGCCGCCATCTCGGCCTCGCTCCTCGGCGCCCGCGCCTGCGCCGCGAGCGAGCCTCGCTCGGGGCCAGAGGGCTCCAGAGGGCGCAAGAGGGCTCTCTGCCCAGAGGGCTCTGTGCTCTCAGCGGCGCCGGATGCGAGGCAGAGATGTGGCCTCTCTCTGGCCGCTCCCTCCCCCCTTTCCCTACCCGCCCGCCCCGCCGCGCCGCGCCTCGTCGGGCGGAAGCACCATCGGAGGCACCACGTTCGGCTCGCCGGCCGGGGACCAGCGGTCGATCCGCCCGTAGACCTCGTCGTTGACCGCCAGGTCTCCGGCCGTGCGCGGGACGACGTGCAGGTGGAGGTGGGGGACCGGCTGGCCGGCGCCCTTGCCGTCCTTGAGCGCCAGGTTGAAGGCCGTCGCGTTCAGGTGCGAGCCCACCTGCCGCTGCACCGAGAGCGCCAGCCGGACGATGGCCTGCAGCTCATCGTCCTGCAGCTGGGCAAAGCGCTCGACGCGGCGCGTCGGCGCCACAATCGTGTGGCCTGGGAGCACCGGCCGCAGCCCGCCGTAGGCCACAGCGAGGCCGCAGGGCGAGGTGGAGACGACGTGATCTGCGTTCAGCGTGAGGCCAGCAAACTCTCGCGGAGACCCCAGCGCCATCGCGCAAGCCTGGCGCCGCGCGCGATTGATGCGACGCGCGCTGACGGCGACGAGGCCCACGAGCGCCATCAGAGCGAGCGTGAGCGCGCGTCGGAGCATTTAGCGCAGGCGGCGGTGAACGACAAAAAGGCTGGTCTCTTTTTCTTTCTTTACACGCCGTCGCCCGACTCTCCGCCCGCCAAGCGGGCCGCCTCCGCTGACTCGTCCGGCTATGAAACCGATACGCCGGACGAGGTGCAGCAGGAGGCGGTCCGAGGGAGCAGTTCGAGGCGGCGATGGCGGCGGGCGAGCTGCTCGAGATGCTCGAGAGCTTGCCGCGAGGGGCGGTCGAGGCCTCCGTTCGGCTGATGCGCGGTTACAACCGCACGGGCGAGTGGCCAGAGCCCATCCTCACCAGCCCTGCCCCCGCAGCGCGGCCGCTCGCCAAGCCCCGTCGATGAGTGGTCAGATGGTTAGTGCCCGAGAGCGAGGGGTCCGGGGGGGAGCACAAACATAGGACGCCCAGCCTTGCCCCCGTGCCGCCGAGTGCATATCCTATGCGAGAGAGATCCCCTGTGCCCTGTGCCCAGCCCTCTCCGCGCGGCGATGCGCCCTCCCCCCTGCCCCTCGCTTTTGCAAAATCCTGCAAAGGTGGGGACCCTGTCTGTCCTCGTCGTCGTCGTGTCAACCCTCGTTTGGTGCTCTAACCCTCGTTTGGTGGCTCCCTCGCACGACACTGGGCGCGGGACTGGCGCGCACTGGCACTAACAGGTACCCACGGGAGCCGCCGAAAAAGAAATAACTCAGCACCAGCGGAAGCGCCACCACAACAAGGTGAAGCGGCCGTGCGGTGGTGACTGCCGAACCTTATCTGTCCAAGAACCATGCGCAGCCTGGTCAAGCTCCAGTACATGCTCGCAGGAGTCGCCGCGGCGAGGGAGTGCGGCGTGGCCACTTACACGGCGGAGCAGGTGATTCCGTCGACCGCGATTATGGATGGGCTGACACCGCCAGTCGTGGTCGGTGACGCGTCCAACCTGCTCTCCCCGCCCGTGCTCGACCTAGGCGGTGTGTGGTGGATTCGATACCAGCCCCTCGACGACTCCGAGCGCGGAGATCTTTCCTGGGAGAACCCGGCGGTCAAGCTGTACGCACACGGGGCATTCGAGGAGCTCATGACCTTTGCCGACGCATCGAGCAACTCTTCGACACTGCCAGCTGAGATCGGCCTCGCATACAATCGGATGCATCACTGGGCCTACACCGACACCTTTAACTCGTACGCTGGGCGCATCTTTAACGCCGCCGATGAGGTGGACACGCCGATCCACATGACCTTTGGCAACGCAACGCACGGCATGCTGAGGGCGACCAGCCCTGACGACCAGTGGCTCATCACAAAGCTCGACAAGGACCGCTGGCGGAGGGACACCGTGTTTGCCGCGGATGGACCGGTTGGAGGCGCACGCGTGAGCTACATCCTGACGCGCGTCGTGAGAGAGGATGGCTCGCCCCACCCGACCTACTTTGAGGCCTTCACGTCGTACATGGGAGCGCGGCAGCTGCGGGTCCACGCCACCGATAACGTGTGCCTGCGGCGTTGCGGCGCCTGGGCACCAGAGCTCACGTGCCAGGTGCCGCAGCTCTGCGACATGTGGTGCGAGCTCTCGGGCACCTGGTGTGCTTGACAGAACAGCGCAGCCTCCACGACACGCAGCATCCAGCAACAAGTGTCTGCGCGCTCTCTCTGCCAGGCGACGACTCCGATAGGCACACAGCGGGAGAGAGGATAGCATCCATGTATTGCATATACCGGTGTCATGACAAGTGATGAGCATTCTTTGTTCATATCGTAACGGTATTGCTGGTTTGCTACGGGCTACGCGTCATTACGGCGCGGTCTGTGGGACGGGAAAAGGCTACGCTAGGGAAAAGGACAGGGTTTTCGCACCTTGTCGCTTGTGCAGAGCAAGACTGCAAGATCAGAGAGAGAGAGCTTTTTGTGTTTTGTTTTGCAAGATCAGGGTACAGGAAGGGCAACGTCGACGGGATCGGGAACGCGCGCGGGGCGCCGTGTTGCGTGTTGGCAGAGTGAGAGGAACGCACACACCTGGCTCCAACGTGGACACACGCCCATAGCTGGGGATACTACTAGGGTAATGCACCAACCACAAAGCCTCTCATAAGGAGGCGGCGGCGATGGTGGCGGTGGAGATGGCGATGGCGGCGGCGGTGAGGGACAAGGAGGCGGCGGCGATGGTGGCGGTGGAGATGGCGATGGTGGCGGTGGCGACGGGCCAGGTGGCAGCGGTAACGGCGACGGTGGTGGTAGAGACGGTGACGGCGGTGAGGGTGAGGGCGGTGATAAGGGCGGTGATGACGGAGGCGGCGGTGGCGGCGGTGGCGACGATGGCAGCGGTGAAGGTGGTTGTGAAGGGGGCGACAAGGGCGGTGCTAGGGGTGGCTGATAAGGCGGCCGTGCGGGCGGCGGCGACAGCGGTGGAGGCGATGGTGGCGGCGACGGTGGCATCAACGGTGGCGGTGCCGGCGGAAGTGTTGGCGGCGGCAGCGGCGGAGTTGACGGCGGTGGGGTCAGCGGTGGGGGCAGCGGTGGGGGTTGCGGTGGGGGTAGTGGCGGATGCGATGGCGGAACTGAGGGCGGTGATGAGGGTGGTGACGAGGGCGGGCTAGGAGGCGGTGGCTTCGAAGGTGACGGCACGTTAGGAGGTGCCCATGGAGGGGAGGGCGAAGGTGGCCAGAGAGGCGGAGGTTGCGTAGGTACGGGCGGAGGTCGGAGAGGCGGCTGTGGAGGTGGCGGTCCCAAGGGCGGGTGCCGTTCCACGCACGGTATGCCGAGCGTCGTAATGGCGTAGTGAGAGAAGCAGAAGCCTCGGTGTTGGAGCACGCGATAGGAGGAGCGCCCTGCGAATAAGAAGTCGATCTGTGATGCACTCGTCAGCATGAAGCTCGCAATCGCCCTCTTCGCAGCTTCTGAGCCGGGGTTGATCGCGCTGATTGGACTGGGGACGTTCAGTGATGCAACCGAGATGGCGTACTGCGCCTCGCGAATGCCTTCTTCAGAATAGATTGGTAATGTGCCAGGCTCGAGCGTAGAGTCAGGCGCGACGACCATATCGTCGCTGTTTGCCACCGCGACAAGCTCGAAAAGGGCGCCGCTCCCCGCAGGGTTAGACTGCTCGCCGTCCACATCTACAAGCGCGACGGATACGGAAAGCGAATGGTGAACTAGAGGGCTGCAGGCAGTGTATCACCGCGAGGCGCAAGCGTTCTAAGGAGGCCATCACTTTTTCGGGACGAGGCACAATTTGAAGACGGGCCTCACGCGACTTACCGCAGCTACTCGGGTGGTGCTTCCTGACCCGAATGATCGATCAGAAATTGATTAAGCGCGTGTGGATCAGTCATGCGTGAAGAGTAGCCGACGCGAGGGGTGGGGTGGGCTTGACATGAGAAGCTCGGGCAGCCCTACGTAAAAGGCTACGGTGTCTGCCTCAGCGTGTGTGCGGCCGAAACTCAGTGATGTGAAGGATGGTACTCACCGTAAAAGGTGGCAAAGACTTCATCAAAGGATGGCATCAGCTGATTGGTGCCGCTGCGCACGAATGCCATACTGAACGCTGTCCCTTTCATCCGGGTGAGATCGCCCGCCGGGCAAGATGCCGTCAGTGTATCCACCTGGTTTTCGGAGTCGGTGCAAGTGGAAGGCAAGACTCCCGCATAGAGGCATGCCATGCCGTTCACCGTCGTCGTTGCATGCACAGAATAGTACGTGGGGTCCTCGTAACTGACGTCGACCTGAAGAAACTCGGCTGGCTTCACCGTAATAAGCGTGTCGAAATATTGCCCATTGACATGTCCTGTACGCTTGAAACGCGCGCTCCCTCCAGGGAAGTTGAATGGACGCGTAGTGGAAGGCCCCTCTCCCACCACCGGCCCCTCAGTCATCTCCAACTCGACGCCGTAGTACGAAATGTTTACCCAGTGCTTGACGCTACAGTAGCCTCCAGTGGCAGAATTCGCCGATGAAACGAACGTGGAGAAGAGGCAAACCAAGGACGCCCTCATCATATCGTTTTAGCCCGCCGGAAAACGGCGGCGGGCGGCGCCCGTTTGCTCATAAAGTTTACCTGGTAGTTGACTTTATCGATACCGAATGAGCCATTCTTCGCTCAACTTTCAGGTGACATGTCGATCAAGCTTCGACACGAGGCGTCGCAGCTTCCCGCGCAATGCGTCCAATGCCGGCGATGTGGCTATCGCAAGTGGGGACTACCTCCAGGAGTCGAGTACTTGTATAACCGTTCGTGCCTGACCGCGCGGATGTTCGTTGACCACTCGCTCTTGCCAGTGACTCATGTTGCGGTCCGTGGAGTAGAGGTGGGTACATGGTTCTACATTGCCCCAGGTTGCTCTGACCTCGCATGGGAGGTTGGAAAGAGTCTGGTCGCCACTAATCGGATTCACCTGACATTCCTGCTCGAGCAGCAACGGCGGCAGCCTATCGTTGGTGCTGACCAGGCTGGTGCTGACATGTTGGCAGCAACTCGAATCAGTGTGCTCCTGATGCGTTACCACCGCTGGTGGGCTCAAGAGGTGATGCGAAGAGTGCACTTTACTCGGCACGTGAACGTCGCTCATTACTATCAGGAACTCGATTCGAGTGGCCGACGGAATCGGAGCCTCGTGACGCTGCCTCAGGTGCTGCATGATGCGAGCCGAGGAATGTTCGGCACGGATCTTAGCACTAGGTGTAGCTTACTCGCCCCGATAGATTCGGCCATGGTTTGCAATGCATCGTGCGCACGGCGTGCAAGGGCGCTGTCTTACGTGCTCAACCGTGATGACCAAGCCTTGGACCCGCTCAACCATGTACTCCTCGAGCGGGCACGGCTGCATGGCATCGCCTGGGACACCATCATTCTCATGCAAGGTGGATTCACCTCGCTCCGTGGCACAGCCGAGCTGTGGGACGTCCGTTACCTCTGGCTCAAGTCGAAAGCTCAGCCACTCCCGCCCAGTAAGATGGCAGTGTACTATAGTTGGGTGAACGGCAGCCGCTGTGAGCCATCACCAGATTTTAATAAGTGCATGGCCTGCCGAGGCTCGGCAATGGCGAGTGCTTGTGTCAATGTCAACACAAGCTTCAAGTTGTAAAACTAATGTACGACGTATCGCGCCCGCCGGTATCTTCTTGCGCATGAGCTCGTGCGACCGCAGCCGCGCCTTTTCCTGTCAGCCTCGCGCGCGCAGCGACGCCTTCAGGCCCGCAAGCAACAGCCCCACCGTCGCCATGGCCGCTCCCGTGCGCCTTCTTGTGCACCTTGCCCCTCCCTCGCACTGTCTCTCTGAAACTCTATCCAGGATCTCCCTCTTCTCGTTCTTCTCCCTCTCTCTCGTCCGGCGCACAGGTAGCGCACAGGTGGCGCACCGTGGCGCACCCGTCTCTCCCCCCTTACTAACCACGTAGTAGGAGCTATGAAACAAACAACCATTTGGTGGATGTGGTGCGGTGACCGGTGTCCGGCGAAGACTGTTGTGAGCCAATTCGTCTTTGCTTTTCTAGCATCTAGGTAAGGCGTGGGACCTTACCCCAAAGTTACTTCCTGGGGGGGAGGGGGGTTCGGCGCGCGACCCGGGAATTCATACAGAAAAAATCACCGAATTAGGGGGTCAGCTCGGTTTCCATTTTCGACCTTCGGCATCCGGCGATGTCCGGGTCGCGACGTGGCAGGTGCGGTCGGCTCGGTCGCGCTCGCAGAGCCACCGGCGGAGGCGTCGCGTGGTCATGTGACACACTGCAGTAAGAATGGTAACTTGTCTACTTACCGAGCCCCATTTTGAGTTATACACTGCCACACCTTGCCAAGCCATCCATCCACACTACTAAGCCATCTAGTCAGCATCGTCTAGTGGATCATCGGGGGCGCGAAGATGAACCTCCAATGAGGCACGCCACCTCTTTGCGCGTCTTCTGACTCAAGCCCTCGTGCCCCATTCAGCCGGCAACGCCCAGGTGTCTCGCAAAAGAAACCGCTCTCACACGCTCGTAGGCAGCGCTCCGCGGCTCTGGCAGCTGATCAAGCAGACGAGCTGCGCCTCGACATCCTCTCACCCTGCCTCAGGGCGATTTGAGAGGCCGGAACTCGCCCTCCTTTCCGCGCGATTCAGGCATGGGGACGCTGCTCGGCGACAGCGGTGTTGGCGTATTCAAGCGTGTTTGCAAACTCAAGCGTGTGGATGTTGGGGGCGGGAGAGTAGGTGGTCTCGCTCTCGCAGCGGGTGGAGCGGGCGGACGGGCGCTGGGAGAAGCACGTGAAACCAGCGCAGGGGACGAGGCACGAGGGTAACTCTGTTCGTGGTTCGCGCGCGGTTTTTCACGCCGTGTCGCGTGTGCCTCAGAATCGGTAGGAAAGGGGACATTTTGACAAAAAGAAACAAGGGACACCTCAGTCCTCACCGCTCTCAGCACGCGACGCCGTGGCATGCACATCCACATCCACATATGTTAACGTGGACCGATGATTCTTTCCTCCCTCACCCAGCCTCTGTGTGTGGGTGCCAGTCAGAGGGAGAGAAGGCGGCACGGCGGCGGCGGCGCGGCGCCAACCCATCCCCATCCGCCTCCGGGGGAGAGTTTCCCTAGCGCCTGCTCCGACAGACGCTCCGAACATATGCTCGAGAGTACCAGGGAGGGGAGGGGAGCAGAGCACGGGAGGGGAGAGGAGAAGAGCTGGCGTCAGCACTCGCACCTGACTCGCACACGCTGCGCTCCTCCCGCCGTTACCGCCACCGCGAGCGGGGGGGCGACGCGAGCAAGCGTGGAGCGAGGGCGAGGACCGAGAACAGGGCTTGCATCGATGTGCAAACGATTACAAGCTCTCACTGTGGTCCCGCCTCCCACACCTCGATCTTCTTGGGGAGCAGCTGGTTCGACAGGTCCTCTCCGTGGCCTAGGCAGCCGTGCTCGGCCTCTCCCCAGGCAAAGACAGCGCCGTCGGCGGTGACGGCGAGGCTATGCATGGATGCAGCCGACACAGTCACGACGCGCTGGTCAGCAAAGGCCTCGACCTTCTTGGGCAGTAGCTGGTTCTGCTGGTCGCCGTGGCCCAGCCTGCCAAAGGCTCCACAGCCCCAGCTCCAGACGGCACCGTCGGCGGTGATGACCAGGCTGTGTTCGCCTGCAGATGACACAGAGAGGACGCGCTGGCCAGCCAACGCCTCGATCTTTTTGGGCAGCAGCTGGTTCTGCTCGTCGCCGTGGCCCAGCTGGCCTCGGCATCCCCAGCCCCAGCTCCAGGCGCTGCCGTCGGCGGTGATGGCGAGGCTGTGCCCGCCTCCTGCCGACACAGCGACGACGCGCTGCTCCGCCAAGGCCTCGACCTTCTTCGGCAGCTGCTGATTCTGCTTGTCGCCGTGGCCCAGCTGGCCAATGCTTCCATAGCCCCAGCTCCAGACGGCGCCGTCGGCGGTGATGGCGAGGCTGTGGTCGCCTCCCGCCGACACAGCGAGGACACGCTGGCCAACGAAGGTCTCGACCTTCTTCGGCAGCAGCTGGTTCTGCGTGTCGCCGTGGCCCAGCTTGCTAAAAGCTCCATAGCCCCAGCTCCACACGGCGCCGTCGGCAGTGATTGCGAGGCTGTGGCCGCCCCCTGCCGAAATCGCGACGACGCGCTGGCCAGCGAAGGCCTCGACCTTCTTCGGCAGAAGCTCATCTTCCTCGTCGCCGTGGCCCAACAAGAGTCTTTCGCCCCAACTCCAGACAGCGCCGTCGGCGGTGAGAGCCAGGCTGTGCAAATCTCCAGCTGACACGCTCACCGCGCGCTCGTCGCCCAGCGTCGACGGGAGGCGGGTCGGCGTGCGGAGCTGTGTCACGCCCTCGCCGTGACCGAGGGCGGCCTGGAAGTCCTCTTCCGTCGAGCCACACGACGAGAGCCGCCCCTCGCCGTCGATGAAGACGCTGTACAGATCGCCTGCCGCCGCCCTCGCCGGCAGGTTGGACTCGCACAGCAGCGCCGAAACGCACAGCCACCGGACGGCGCAGCTCTCGCCCTCGGGCTGCGCCGGCAGCTCGTAGCCGGCCTCTTGCAGGCGCAAGCGGATGCCATCCTCTGCAAGCGAGGAGTGAAAGAGGAGCGAGACGGCCGCGACGCGAGCGATGTGGGCGGGGCTGCAGTGAGAGAGGGCGCGAACGAGGAGCTCCGTGGGGAGGTCGAGGAGGCGGGCGGGCGGCGGCGTGCTTGGCGAGGGGGCGGCGGTGGCGGCGGTCGCGAGGCGGCGCGAGCGGCGCGACGGGGCAAACATCGCGAGAAAAAGAATTATAGCCGCGACCACCGCCTCCGCCCCCACTGTTGGAGCGGCCGCTGGGTCGAGGGGTCGCCGCTGGGGCTCCACGCCAGGCGGTGCGGCCGCCGGTGCCGCCACCTCCGCCCCGCCGCTGGAACGACTGCAGGGTCGAGGAGCCCTGGTGTGGACGGTTCTTTCTTTTGCGGTATCTTGATGTATCTCTCCGTCGTTCCAACAGATGGCCGCCCGGCGCCCGTCCCGCGGCGCCTGCGCTTCCGTCCATATCTGACAGTATCCCGCCATATCCCGCCATATCCCGCCGTATCCCGCCGTATCCCGCCGTATCCTGCCCGCCTCACGCCGAGCAGCCCCGCCTCTCCGCGCTCCGGCCGCAGTGCGCAGAGCGCGACGGCAAAAAAGAAACTTAGACGCCGCGGCACACGAGCTGACACGCGAGCTGACACATGCACCCGCTAACACATGTCGCCCGCAGCACGCTCACGTGCGCCCTCACCATGGCACCTCAAATGCCCGACCCGGCGAGCCACTCGCGGAGCTCGGCGGATATCCACGTGTATCTCCTGGTATGCGGAATCGCTGGCCTCCGCCGGCATGCCTTCGCCGATTGTAGACGTGGTGAAGGAATCTGAGAACCGCGGGACAATCAGCGTAAGCGTGCCTCACGACTCGGACTTGTGGGAGTGCATGCAAAACTTCTTCTGCGATGGAGGTCCTGGCCCATCCATCGGGCACGTCGACGGCGAGTGGCGCGAGGAGCAATCTCGCACCCACGGTGCACGGTGGGTGGCCGACGTTTCATGGGACCACGACACACTCGGAGAGGTCGGCAGAGGACCACGAGGTCTGCACGAACTCGCGGCCTACTATGAGACGCTGCGGCGCCTCTCGCAGCTGCTCGCACGCGCGCCGTCCACGTACAAGTGGAACTCCACTGGCCAACTACCGTGGACAGAGCGTGGCTGGCGCGTGGTCGCCGATCCGCCGCTCTGCGTCCTCCCCGGTGCCGACGACGCCGTCGGTTATCATGCGACGGGGCGGCTTCGGATGGGCTTCCCAATATTCTTTGGAGGGCGGGACGACGTACCGGAGGAGGTGGGTGAGGGGGTGCTCGATGGCTCCACGCAACTGCTTCAGCATGCGCTCTTCGGTGTCCGCATCCCCGCCGCGCTGCGCACCGGACGCTGGAGGCTGAACGCTGATGATCTGACCTTCGATCTGAAGCGACAAAGCTGCGCGGGATCGTCAGATGACGAGACGGTGAATGACGAGTGCTGCAGCGTCAGTGGGTGGGTCGCGGAGATCGCTGAGCATGTGGCAGGCG
The DNA here is from genome assembly GCF_000372725.1 of Emiliania huxleyi CCMP1516. Taxonomy (NCBI): domain Eukaryota; phylum Haptophyta; order Isochrysidales; family Noelaerhabdaceae; genus Emiliania; species Emiliania huxleyi. Next base: position 858,444 of record NW_005201287.1, on the reverse strand, counting down.
AGTATGCCGCGGCGCACAGATGTGCTTGTGCGCTTCGATTTTGAGCTCGGTGACGACGGCGGCAGTTTTGGAACCGGCTGCCCTCCACCACGATCACAGAGATGCTTCGGCATCGCCCACGACAAATGTGGCGAGGCGTACATGGTGCTGGACGACGACGACAACGACGAGGTGTACGATGTGCAGCAGCTCTTATAGGAGATCCTGGGTGGCGAAGGTGGGGAGGAGGAAGGGGACGGCGAGGAGGAGGAGGAAGATGGCGATGACGTCATTGACGAGGGCTTGTGACATGAATGCAGAATGAATGGCCTGTCCCGGTGTGGCGTGGCTCCTGTGAGGGCTGAGCAAGTGAGCGGATTGGCGAGTCTCGCGTCATTACAGTTCAAGTGGTCAGGGGAGGGCTGGTGATTGTTCGCGGCGGCGGTTGTTGAAATTGAAACGATTCCTATAGGTCAACATACAACGCGCGGAACAGTCATAGCGCCATACGAGAACCAGGAACGACCCCCTACCTGCGGCTACCTCTCGAGTCTCGTGACTCGCACAACTTTGACTAAGTCTATAAAGAGGGCGGGGAGGTGGACGAGACTCGCCGTATGTGTCTGTAAAAGAGTTAGCGCAAAGATTTCGTCAGAGAGGGGGAAGGGAGGGCGGCACGCCGCCACCACGCAGGGATTTCATCCCTGGAGTAAGACTCGCAGCGAGTGTTTCTTCCAACGCGACAGTGGTGGCTTCTCTCAATGCCAGCCGACGCGACCAGCGGTCCGTCCATATTTGCGCTGCCTGGTCGGCTCGGCGACGTCGAAGCTCTGCCTCGCGCAGAGTGGCCCTCGGCAAGGCGCTTCCGTGAGTACTACGCGCCACCGTGCGGGTCCAGAGTGGACGCGGCTGCCGGCATTCCAGTGGTGCTGCTCGGAGCGGCAGCCGAGATGCCCGCATCCTCACGTTGGACCGACGAGGCGTTTGCTGCCCGAGACAGCCCATACGCCGTTACCCTGGACAACGTCGAACTGGCCAAGACTGAGACGCGCGCTGCGGGTGAGGCCAAGTCTGTGCCACTCGCCGCGTTTGTGCGCCACTACCGCGACGGAGCCGCGGCCTCCGAGAGCGATGGCGGCGGAGGCGGCGGCGAAAGTGGCGGCGGCGGAGGCGGAGGACGCGGAGGACGCAGAGGAGGAGGCGGAGAAGGAGGCCTCTCTCTCTATTGCGTCTCTTCGCTGCCGAGGCCGCTGCGGCACGACGTGTGGCTGCCGCCGCCGCTGGCCTGCGGCAGCGGGACGCAGCGGCTCGCGGAGGCGATCCTCTGGTTCTCTTCGGGCGGCGCGCAGCCTGTGGCGCACGCTGATGGCGACAGTTGATTAGCGACTGACTGTCCAATCATCCTCGTGGATAGGCACGCAGTCGGTGGTGCACGCTGACGGCGAGGACACCTCCGGTGCGTGTCTGGAGTAGTTGGCTGCTCATGATCCGAGAAGTGATGGACAGGCGAGGACAACTTCCTCTGCGTCTTTGACGGCTCCAAGCGGCTGGCGCTGTGGCACCCGCGGCACGGAGGCGCCATCGAGTCGGCCGAGCTGGGGTGGCACAACACCTCGCGCGGGGACGCGACCTACGGCGGGTTCGGCGGCCCGCCCCGCCTCAACGTCTCCTCCATCGACCTCGCCCGCTACCCGGGCTGGGCAGAGCTCGACTGGCTCGAAGCGGAGGCGCCTCGACCCTCGCCTTTGCGCACGCACCCGGCGGCACGCACGCATCCGGCTCTCCGCAGCGCCTCGCCCCCTCACAGACCTTGTTATTGAGAAGAAAATACGTCCTACGGCGCTGTGCGCTGTTCACACTGTCCGGCCTCGGCGCCGCCGCTAGGTGCGAGCCGGCGACTGCCTCTTCATCCCGCAAGGCTGGTACCACCAGGCGAGTGCAGAGAGACGGAGAGACAGAGAGAGCCTCGGAGGTGGCTGCTCACTCCACCCGACGGCCTGCGGCTGCAGGTTGACTCTCCGGCGGGACGCAACCTATTAATTGATAATGAATTAATAATGGATTAATAATCAATTAATAATCAATTAATAGGTTGACTCTCCGGCGGGACGCAACCTCGCAGTCAACCTGTGGTGGAACAGGGAGCCTTGCCGCCAGGGACGCGGCGGCGCGGCGGTGGAGGCGGAGGCGGAGGCGGAGGCGGGTGCATCCGCCAATGCGTCCGTGTGCGGCGGCGGCGACTCGAGCAGTTTTGTCTATTCCGTAGCCGACTGCTATTGGGGCCGCGATTGGACGGACGCCGACACGGCGCGGCCACATTGGGCGTACGGCTGCGAGCGCGGGCGGGCGGGCTCCTCTCCCCGGGAGGCTGCTGCTTCTCCTCCCTCCCCTCCTCCTCCTAGGGTGCGGTCGGTCTTGGCGGGGAGCGCGTTTGCCGGTGCGCTGCTCCCGCTCGCCGACCTGGAGGAGGCCGGCTGGCCCGCCGCCGCCACTCTCGGCGCTGTGCTAGCGCCGCTCGCGCTGCTGCTCTTGCGCAGACGCACCAGCCGAGCATCGGGGCGCAGCCCGAGCGAGGGGCTTCGTGCGGAGGCGAGTCGAGAGGGGCTTTGTGCGGAGGCGAGTCGACCGCAAGCTGCAGAGGGCGCGGCGGGGAGCGCCGGTGCCAGCTGCGGAGCCGAGGCGGGAGGAGGCTCGCCAGCAGCGTGCAGCAGCAAGGCTGGGTTGGCGGCAGAGAAGGCGGCAGAGGAGGCAGAGGGGGCGGCAGAGGGGGCGGCAGCGAGGGCGACCTTGCTCGGCCGTGGCCGCCGCAGTCTCACACGGCTGCTGTCGGCGGCGCTGGGAGTCGGCGCGCAGCTGTTGCGGCCGAGACGGATTGAGCACGCCCGAGACGCTGGATCGTCTCTTCACAGGCGTCGGGTTTGCTCTCGGCGGCGGTGGTCCGGCCGAGCTGATGCTCTCCGCTGACGTCCTCTCCCGGTGGCGCCGCGGGGGCAGCCCTGCCCCTCCGCCGCTGTCTGGCCCTGTCGCCTCCGTCTTGCGCGACAGCGCCGCGTCAGGTGGGACACTTCCTAGACACTCCCTAGACACTCCCTAGACACTTCCTAGACACTCCCTAGACACTTCCTAGACACTCCCTAGACACTCCCTAGACACTTCCTAGACACTCCCTAGACACTCCCTAGACACTCCCTAGACACGCGTCAGGTGGGACACTCCCAAGGCTCAGTGGGGCCGTCCCAGCAGCCGCTCGCTCCGCTTGAGTCGTCTTTCCCGCCCTCCTCCCCGCCGCAGGCACCGCGCTGCAGCTGTGGGCGCAGCTCGAGGCCGCCATGCCCGCGCGGCTGTACACCAAGCTGCGGTACGCCAAGCTGCGCGGCGGGCTGCACGCCCACGCGCCACCGCCCGTTTGCGACGGTGCTGCCGGCGGCGGCAAGGCCCATTGGCGCCAGCTCAACGGCTCGTGGAGACGAGCGGACGGGACCTTGTGCGTTGCGGTTGCGTCACCGCCCGCCAGCATTGGGGCGGAGGCTGGAGGGGAGGCGGCCGGGGCGGGGTCGGCCGACGGCATCGGGGCGGCGGGAGAGGAGGAGGAGGAGGAGGGGGGGGGGGAGGAGGAGGAGGAGGAGAGCATGCGGATTCGGGGTTTCGAGGCGCTCACCACCATGGATGCACTGCTCCGCAACGCCGACACGGTCGCCAACCGAGAGCTGGTGCTGCGTGGCCTCTGGGCGGTGGCGGCGGCAACGTCGCTCGTGAGCACGGCCGAGCTGATTGGCGCGATGGTCGACGCTGGAGACGCGCACCCTTCGCTGAGGAGCGAGCTGCTGCGACTCGGCCTGCCGTGGGCCTCGCAGCAGGCCGACTCGCTGCGGCGCAAGGAGAGCAACTCGAGGCTGGCCTCGCTCCTCTTAATTAATAACCATATCTCGCCTCTACCAATGATTAATTGTTAATAGGCTGGCCGAGCTCCTCCTCCACGAGCCGTGGGGCGACGACCTCTCTGCGCCACGCGCGAGGCTCTCCCCTCCGCTCCTCGCGCTGCTCGGCCGCCACCGGATCGCGCCCGGGCTCGACTCGCCCGTTCGCCTGCTCGCGCCGCCAAGCACGCTCTCGCCCGTCGCACGCCTCTTCCTAGACGCCTCGCGCCGGCCGCTGCGCAGAGGCCGCGCCGCCACTCTGCCACAGCGAGGGTGGCTCGCTCTGGCGGGCTTATGGGCGCGCGTTGCGTCGGGCTGGGCAAGGTCGCCAGCAGCAACGCGCGATGAGCCGCCGGTCGAGCCGGCCCTCTCGCTAGAGACGCGCGAGCTGTTTGGGAGCCCTGTCGGCCTGGCGGAGGTGAGGGACGCGTCGCTGCTGCTTGACCTTCGCCGCCTCGCCGCGGCGCTGCACGAGCGCGCCTCGCGCCAGCGCGCGAGCAAGTCCGACCCCCTCCCACACCTCTCCAACCCCCCTCCCAGCCCCCTTTCCCTCACCCGCCCACCCCTCACCCCCACTCGCCCCCGCCGCCTTTACCGCCACTGCTGCCCACTCGCACCCCCGCGGCTGCGCGGACAGGAAGCTCAACAACCTCACCAACGACGAGTTCTTCCAGGCGCAGATGCGGAACCAGCGCTCGATCGCGCGGCAGGTGCGCACGCCCCAACTCTGATCCCCTCCCTAACCCCTCACCCAGCCAGCTTGCCCCGTGTCCGGCAGCGTCCTGTGCGCGCCCTCGCCGCCCTCGCGCGCTCCTACTGCGAGGCACTGCTGCGCGAGGGGAGCCAGGCGGAGGGGGTGGCGGAGGGGGTGGCGCAGTCCGAGGTGGACGTGTGGGCGGCGGTGCTCACCGGAGGGGAGCGGCACGGCACGCACGTGCACGAGGGCAGCGGCTTCTCGCGCGTCCTCCACGAGCCACTCATTGACTCATCACGCATCGGTCCGGTCACTAGGCTCCATCTGCTCGGGCGTCCTCTACGTCGACGTCCCCCCCGGTCCCCGCCCCCCCCCCCCCCCCCGGCCCCGCCCGCCGGCGGCGCGCCGGCGCCGCGCCGCTCGCCGGCCGGGCTCGAGCGTCGAGGGCGGCAGGCATGTTGTGCGATGTCCAGCGCGGCCCAGCTCAGCGTTTCAGGCCTCAGGCTCAGCGCCGTTTTTCCAGGGGCAGGGCGGCGGCGGGAAGTGGGAAGAGCTATAGCACTCTAGTAGTATGTGCATCATCAGATCTGTCTTCAGCGGCATGTGACACGTAAATATGAAAAAAATATGACGGCAACCATGCGCGCGCCCCGGTCCCGGTCCGCGGTGGCGCGGTGCGCAGCGCAGGCCAGCAAGCAGCATGTGGCGCGCGGCTCAAAGCCGAGAGACAGACAGGCGTGAACAGGCTGCCTGCTACCGCTTGGCGAGGTTGTACCCCTCGTCGCCCGTGTCGATGCCCAGCTTGGCTCGCATCTCGGCGAGCTCCTTTTGCTCGCGCTCTGTGTCGAGCCGCTTCTGCATCTTGGTCTGCTGGTAGTAGAGCACGACCTGAGCGAGCCAAGTCCGGGGCACTCAGATCTAGGCGCCGCCACATGCGCAAGGACGCGCCGCCGCAGAGATGGGAAGGGGCGGCGGCGGCGGCGGCGGCAGCGCGAGGGGGCGCGGCCGGGGCGGCGGCGCGCACCAGGTAGCGGCCGCAGACGTTGAAGCCGGACAGGTGGTCGACGGCATTCTTCGCGTCGTAGATGTCCTCGTACACCACAAACGCGGTCCCGCGCGTGTCGGACGCGTTGCCGAGCCGAATCTGCCGGATCGCGCCGAACTTGCCGAAGATGTCGTACATCTCCTCCGCGGTGATCTTGAAGGGGAGGTTCCGCACGTATAGCGCGCGATTCACTTCCGGCGGAAGCCGCATGCTGGCCCGCGCCCGGACCGACGACATGACCCCCTCGCCTTTGACGCCGGCGAGCGGCGGCGCGGAATAAAAGGTTGGCTTCGCCCCTGGACCGGTCCCAAAGTAGGGCCTGCGCGCACGCCTCCAAGCAGCCCTGCAAAAAGAATTCTACCAGCGCAACACCGGGCAAAAAGAACAGCGCACCACACACCTCTCCTTAAAATCCCTGTGTGGTGGCGGCGTGCCGTCCTCCCATCCCTCCCTTGGGTTGTCTGTTTTCTTTCTTTCTTTCTTTAAGAACCCCCTCGCGGCGTCCTCCCATCCCTCCCTTGGATTTCTGCCAGGAACACTGAGAATTTGCTCGCAGCGCATCGCTCCCGACTTGATCGGGGCGCATCCGCGTGGACTGGTCGTGCGGGATGACGAACATGGTGACGAGGATGGCGATGATGGAGATGTGTGAGCCCCACCGCATGAAGGGCATCCTGGGGTTATTGAGCAGCCCTCCCAGCTCGACCTCGAGGGAGACGAGCACCATTGCCCGCGAAAGAGGTGCGCGCCGCCCGCCCAAAGCCCCAAAACACTCCCGAAGATTTTGACGACACCGCACTCAAGGAGGTGCCTGCCACAACTTCCCACGCGAACATAGGGCCCCGCGGTTTTCTCTTTTTCCGGCGAGCAGACCTCCGGTCCGGTTGAGGTTGTGGCGCGGGGCGGCAGCCGCCTGCGCGACCCACCCGCCGCTTCCTTCGCACGGCCGGCAAATATTGTTAGTTTACAGACCAGCGCTTTGTCGCAGCCGCTCGTTATCCATCTCTCCTAGTGAGTCCGTCAATCTCTCCAGCGGAAAAGAAGGTGTCAAGGTCCCACGAGTAGAGAGGCTGGGAGCCCGCGCTCCGCGTGGCGCACCAGACCTCAAGCCGCCTCGCCGAGCCGTTGAGCACCATGGTGGTGATGGTCGCCTCGGGCCGGTAGATCTTTGCATCGCTCAGAATCGCCTTCACGTCCTCCGCGGTGCGCGGCGGTGGCAGCCCGTCGGCGCGCGCCTGGCGCGGGTCGTTGGCAAACGCCGCAGGGCTGTCCACCGCCCGCCCCTTACGCGTGGTGAGGTGTTTGTACTGATTGAAGTGGGTGTAGTTCATCACGTCCTCGGTGACCTCGAGCACTGACGACTCGTCCTCCCAGAGCTCGACGTTGGCCATCCGCTTCCCTCTCACGTCCACCACATTCATCGATGCGCCCTCGCTCCAGCCGGGCACTGTCAGCGCGCGCACTGCCTCGTCGAGCGTCGAGGAGGAGCAGATCGCACGGCGCTGGACAAAGGCGCAGGCGAGCCCTCCTGCCCGAGACTTTCGCGGCACCATCGAATTTTGAGTCGAGTAGATCCCAAACTCGTTCCATGTCGGCGCCCAGCCCACCAAGGCCGCAGGGTAATTCACACCCGCACATGCACGGAAGCCGCCAGCTGCGACCGAGTCGGCGTATGTGAATGCGGCAAAGTACCAGAATGGCTTCACTGCACTGGACCAGTCGTCATTGTGGCCGTGGACGAATCCGCGGCTGTACCCACCCGCCTCGATTGCGTACACATCTGAGCAATGCTGGGGCGCTGCCTGGAAGCCCTGATGACCCATGAGCGAGCCGAGCTCATTCAGCAGATTTGCGCACCATATCTTATCCACGTCGAAGCCGCTCCCAGCGGCGATACCGCGCAGCTCCTCTGCGAAGGCTGGGAACTCGCGCATGTTATCCGCCTTCAGATTGGCCAGCGCCGCGCTCCCATTCGGACTAGCAGCAAACGCGAACACTTTCCGCATCTCTGCCGTCGCAAACCAGCCAGCAATGCGAGAGCGCGCGAGCCGCCCGTGCTGTAGACCTGCATCAAAGGGGCCATCGGCCGCTATCCGAAACAGAGGCGGGGTGGAAGCAGCGTCATAGGCCAGCAGCTCAACCATAGGTGGCGCGCCAACGACCACCGCAAGCAAAAGGCCTCCAACGACCGCGGCGATGAGAGCACATCGGCCGACCGTCGGCTCGCGCCAGTTGGTGCGGAGAAGGGGGGCTCGCAGGGTCGCGAGATCGGAGCGCAAGAGCATCCGATCGATGATATATCCCCGAAGCGCACGTCCACATTTAGATTTACTCTCTTTCGCGGTGCCATACCGACCGCACACTCTAAGTGCTTGAGCACTTGAGCACCGGATAGGGTCGATTCCGCTCCATAAAACTCCCTCGCACAACACGGGGCACGGGACTGGCTCCCGAAAGAAAGCACGGCGACAAAAAGTTACGTGAGCTGTGTGTGAGCGTGAGTGAGGGTCAGCCCGCAGCGCGCAGGCGCATTTTTTGCATGCACATACCGTGTACTAGAGAACACCCGCCCCCGTCTCCCTTTTCTTCGTGTACGGCTTAATACATGGAGAACATGCATGTTATCACCCTCTGTGTATGTATGTAGGAAGGTGAAGAACAGTCTCCGGTGTTTTCCTTTTTGTTTGCCGGAAATGCTTGTGCAGGCCAAACCTCGACACCTTCTTTTCCGCTGGAGATTGAGAGAGAGAGATTTTTATTAACCAACAAGAAATCACGACTCTCTTGAGATTGACGGACTCAGGAGAGATGGATAACGAGCGGCTGCGACAGAGCGCTGGTCTGTAAACTAACAAATCATTTGGGGCCGTGCGAAGGAAGCGGCGGGTGGGTCGCGCAGGCTGCCGCCCCGCGCCACAACCTCAACCGGACGGACCGGAGGTCTGCTCGCCAGAAAAAGAAAACCGCGGAGGCCCTATGTTCGCGTGGGAAGTTGTGGCAGGCACCTCCTTGAGTGAGTGCGGTGTCGTCAAAATCTTCGGGAGTGTTTTGGGGCTTTGGGCGGGCGGCGCGCACCTCTTTCGCGGGCAATGGTGCTCGTCTCCCTCGAGCTGGGAGGGCTGCTCAATAACCCCAGGATGCCCTTCATGCGGTGGGGCTCACACATCTCCATCATCGCCATCCTCGTCACCATGTTCGTCATCCCGCACGACCAGTCCACGCGGATGCGCCCCGATCAAGTCGGGAGCGATGCGCTGCAGCTGGGCTGGCACACGATGCGGCCGCGGGGGCCCGCGGCGCCGACTCCCGTCGCGCCGCTGCCCGCGCCCGGCGCCCCCGGCCAGCCCGGCGCGCCGCGCGCCTCCCTCCACCACCAGGGGCGCGCGCGCGCGCGGCTTGCGAGGGGGCGCGCGCGCGAGCCGCTGGGGGTGCTCGCCTTCGTCGCGGAGGAAAGGCGGGCGCCGGCAAACTTGACGGCGCTGCTGCTGCACTCCAAGTGGAGGCACTCCCGCACCCTCGCTTCTCTGCGCCGCTCCTTCCGCGCCCCCTCTGCGCGCGGCACGAGCGCGCGCGGCGGCGCCGCGGCGGCGGGGGGCGGCGCGGGCGCGGTTGCGGTAGGGGGCACGAACGGGTCGTACGTCTTCACGACGGTGGAGGCGCTGCGGCGCCAGCACGGCCAGCGGCGTCACTGGTTCGGCGACCTGGACGCGCGCGAAACGCGGCGGCTGTATCACGAGCTGTTGCCGCGCCAGCTGCTGGACGGCGAGGAGAGCGTGTACGAGGAGCACGGCCTGCCGGTGGAGGAGCGGGCGAGGCTGGCGGTGGCGGCGCGGCGGGCGGCGCGCCTCTACGCACGCGAGCGGGCCCACCTCCCCGTCGCCCTCTCGTGCGAGATCGTGGACGGCGTGCGCACGCTGATGGCGCAGGGCTCTTTCCAGCCGGGCGGGCTAAGCGAGGAGCAAATCTTCGCCAAGTACGCCGCGAAGCTGGGCGAGGGGGGCGGCGACGTGGAGCAGGTCTACCGGATGATGCTGCTCAAGAGCTGCGCCTCCAACGCCCACGTCGACCGCCTCATGGGCGTGTAGTTCTTCTCTCGTGTCGGTCTGAGGTCTGTGTGGCAGTCTTTTGTCCCACTGGTCGAGCATGTGCCGCCCCTGCATAGCTGCGGAGGCCCTGTAGAGTGCCGTCATCGCCCGCATAGTTGCGGAGTGTGCGCCCCGTTCTCTCGTGTCGGTGAAATGAAAAATGAAATTTTGTCTTTTGAATAATTTTGGCCGGAGATGTCGATTCCGTGTGAGCACTTTGTGTGAGAGAGCACACTCTGGATATAGGCGGGTCGATTCCGCATGGTAAAGCCTCGATCGTCTCGCCCGCCGTCGTTCACTTCTTGTCAAAATGGTCCGAACTAACATTCGGAATCAGGAACTGTACGGCTTTGATGAAACGTTTTAACCCCCCGCCCGCTCCGCGCGCTCGCCCACGGCCACGCCCCCCACGCCCCAACCCCGCCCGCCCGCGGAGCCGCGGTGCAAGCCCAACGCGCGAGGGAAGGTTGCGCGCGCGGCAGCACGCTTGGCGAGGTGCGCGCCTCTGCCCTCAAGAATTGGGAGAGCGAGAGCTCAAGACAGGGAAGGGGGCGGGTGAGGATCAGCATCAGCCAGCTGGCCCCTCCCCGCCGACGACGCTCAGCCAGCCGGGAAGCAGGAACGAGGCGGGCGCGGCGTCGGCCTCCGCGGCGGTGGCGGCGGTGGCGAGGGGGGGCGATCCGTCGGCATAGTAGAGGAAGGGCAGCCGCAGCACAACTAGCGACCCGCGCGGCAAGAGCACCTGGTGCGAGTCGAGTCGAGGGCGGAGTCACGCGCCACGCGGGCAGGGGGGAAGGGCAGGGGGGAAGGGCAGGGGGGGGCAGGGCAGGGGGGGGGGCAGGGCGGGGGGGGG
>NW_005201287.1:798271-847771 GCF_000372725.1 Emiliania huxleyi CCMP1516 | reverse complement strand
GGGCAGGGGGGGGAAGGGCAGCGGGGGCAGGGCACGCGGCCAGACTGACCGGCGCGCTCGACTCGAGCACTGCGGCGGAACTCTCCGCTGGCGTGCGAGCCGACGGGTCCGCCGCCGCCAGCGGGTCTGCCGCTGCGCCGCTCTCGAAGCGGACGCGCGGTCGCAGCTCGACGCCGACGGGCGCGTCGGGCGTGCGGACGTAGATGCGCTGGAGCTGGGCGGCGGCGGCGCACCCCTCGGAGAGGCAGGGCCTTTGGGGTTCAACAGGGGTCGGTGAGGGCAGCACTCTCGCGGCGCGGCGCCGCGGCGAGAGGCGCCACCGGGCAAGAGGCGCCTCTCCGCCCACCAGCTGGCTGAGCAGCGGCACCGCGCCTCGAGCCTCGGCCAGCCGGTGCGGCGGCGCAACCACAGCGCGGTGGCCGTGCCGGCACTCGTACTCGCAACCAACCCACACTCGAGGCGCCTCGCCGCCGCCGCCGCCGCCGCCGCCCCCTCCGACCCCTCTGTGGCTGGCCGGGTCGCAAGCAGCGGCCGCGGGCGAGGAGGCAGGCGGCGGGGCCGGGCCGGCGGCCGGAGGCGGTGTGTGGGAGGAGTCGGCGGAGGGGGCATCACCGCCGCGGACCGAAGCGAGAGCGGCAGCGAGGGCGCCGCCTCCGCCTCCGCCACCGCCGCTCTCGGGCGTGTGGGGCCGCGGCGGCAACGCCGGGAAGTCCTCGACGGGCGGCGGCGGCGGGGGCGGCGGCGGGGGCGGCCCGAGCGCCGCAGCGGCGAGCTGGTTGTGGGCAAGGAGGAGGCCGTCCTGCGAGCGTGTGTGGGGCTGACTCGTTGGCGAGGGGGCGGGCAAGGTCGTGGCGAGGGCGAGGGCGAGGGCGAGGGCGAGGGCGAGGGCGAGGGCGAGGGCGAGGGCGAGGGCGAGGGCGAGGGCGAGGGCGAGGGCGAGGGCGAGGGCGAGGGCGAGCGGGGGATGACGCGTGGAGAGGGCGAGGGGGGGGGGGGGGGTGCGCTCGCCTGCGGCAGCCGTCTGCTCGCGCCGAGGGAGGAGGGGCCGCCACGCAGAGTGAGCCGCGCCATGCACGCGCCGGAGGCACCGGGCGCGGGCGGCGCGGCAGCGGACGCCTCGGGCTCCGCCTTGGCGTGGGCGAGGAGCTGGAAAGGCAGCGGCGTGTGCGGCATCGCGTCGCAGCACGGAGCGCAAAACATCGGCTCGATCTCCGCGAGGAAGAATGGGTCCGCGTGCGCCGCGGCGCTCTGTCCGCAGTTGCAGCCCAGCGTCGCGCTGTGCCCCGAGGAGTGCGGCCGAGCGGCGCGCGAGTCGGTTGCTGCGCCGCCGGCCGGGCCTAGCCGCTCCACCACCGGCGACCCGCTCGTCGCGTGCGCGCTCCGCAGCACGACGCCCAACTTTGCGCCCGCGGTTGGCTTGCGCAAGACCACGCGCACGCGGGACGGCGCAGCGTCGCCGCCGCCGCCCGTGTCGCCGTCGGCGGCGACCCTCCCCTCCGCCTCCGCCTCGCCGTGCACCGCGGCGCGCTCCACCTGCGCCAAAGGCAGTCGATATTGAAGGCCACGGGGAAGGGGGCGGCGGGAGGTCGGAAGGGGGGCGGTGGAGGGGCAGCGAGCGTCGCGAGGCAAAGGGGGCTCGGGGCAGGGGCAGGGGCAGGGGGAAGGGCAGGGGCAGGGGCAGGGGGGAAGGGCAGGGGGGGGGGAGGGGGGGGGGGGGGTGCCGCCCCTCCAGGACCATCGCCCCGACCGCAGCCTTGAGCATCGCGGTGGTTGCTGCGTGGCCGGCCGCCGGCGTGCCGTTGACACTCAGCACGCGGTCTCCCACGCGCAGCAGCTCGGCGGCGCCGCCGCCGCCGTCGGCGCCCCCCCCGGCCGAGGGGAGCGGCAGCGGGTGCGCGCGGAAGAGGCACGGCCGGCCTGTGCACGAGACGGCGTCGCAGAGCCGCCGGCCGTCGTGCCAGAGGGCGGCGCATTCGGCGCGCAGCGAGCGGAGGTACCGGTCGTAGGCGGGGCCGCACGCCTTCTCTCGCAGCACCGCCTCTGCCGCCGCCAGCCGGGACGCGTGCTCCGTCGCGGCGTACTGCGGCGGCAAATTGCGGTTGTACGCCTCCCGCGCGCGCGGCAGCGCCGCCTCGCAAGCCGTCACCGAGAAGAGCGAGTCGGCGTCGAGAAGCCGCGCCTACCCGCACGGACGTGGGGAGATATAGGGAGATCTCCCGCGCCTAGCCGCACACAGGCGGCGGGATCGAGAGCCACTGCAGCCAGCTGCAGCCCAACGCCGGGGTGCGGTCTCCGCGCGCCAAGCCGGGATGGAGAGCCGCGGCCATCTCTCGGCTATCTCGGCGATGTCTCGGCTACATCTCGCCAGTCCCGGCGCGGAGAGGCGCGGCTCGGCGCCGGGTACAAAGAGCACCTCCGACAGCACGGCGAAGCGAGCGCTCCACTCGGACGCACTGCGGCTGCCGCCTCCCTTCCCGCCGCCCTTCCCGCCGCCGGCGACACGCAGCGCCCCTCCGGACGGCGCCTAGGAAAGGTCCGGGACAGGTCCGGGACAGGTCCAGGAAGCGCGCAGTGACCCCCCGGGGGGAGGGGCCTACGGACGCGTCGCGGGCAGTGTCGTGGACATGGACATGTCGTGGACAGGGCAGGACCCCCCCCCCGCTGGCGACGTGGCCTTTACGTCCAGCCGTGTCGGTGCGGCCCCCGCAGGGCAGCCTGCCGCCGCGAGCTCGTGCAGGAACCGCAACGCAGCGCCTCGCATCACCGACGTGCTGACAGAGCCCTCTGGCGGCGGAGGCGCGGCGGGCCACGCACCAAGCAAGCCCAGCAACCCTCCGCCGCCGCCTGCGCCGCCTCCGTCAGCCGCGGCATTCGCGCCTCCGCCGCCGCGCTGCTCGCCGAGCATCCGCAGCAGCGAGCCGAAGAGCGGCTCGGCGGCGTCGCCGCTCTCCGCGGCGCTCGGGTCGATCCGGCCGTCGGCCGTGGCGTGGAGCACGTGCGCGACCGGCGCCTACTCTGGTGGTGCAAGCTCGCCTGAGTACCTCCTCTCGGGCGAGAGGGCCTCCGCCTCGGGTGGGGCGGCGGCGTGGACGTGGCGCGCCTTGTCGACGGCGGAGGGGATGCGGAAGAGGCCTGTGGACAAAGGGAGGGGTGGAGACGGAGAGAAGGCAGCTGCCGAGGCGTCGGAGGCGGTAGAGTGCCTCCCGTGCCTCCCGCCATCAGCCGGCTGAGCTGCTTGGACGAGCCGAGCAGCGCGCGCAGCTGCGAGTCGAGCGCCGCCGCCAGCTGCGAGCGAGCCTCCTCCACGCCGCCGTCCTCTTCCCCGCCCAAAGCTGGCGCCGCGCCGCCGCCCTCCGCCCGCGGCGGCTTCCCGCTCTTGCTCGCGCTGTTCAGCGCCGGCCGCGCCTTCCTCGCGCCGCCGCCGCCGCCGCCGCCGCCGCTGGCGGGCGCAGCAGCCGCGCCGCCGCCGGCTGGCTGCAGGGCTGGGTCGGTGGCGGGCCGCGCCGCAGCGAGGCCGGGAAGGCGCGGCATCGGGCCAAAGACAGCGCCGAGCACCGGCGCCGGCACGTCCGCACCGGAGGCAGCCCTGGACGCATCTCGGTCGTTCCTCTCGTTCGCGAGCGCTTCGCCGAGTGCGTGCTGCAGCTCGACCTGCGAGTGGAGCTGCGGCGGTCGGCGCGAGGCGGGAGGAGCGGAGGCGGGAGGAGCGGAGGCGGGAGGAGCGGAGGCGGGAGGAGCGGAGGCGGGTGCGCACCTTGAGCCCGAAGACTGCGCGCAGCGTCTTGAGCAGCGGCACGTCGAGCGAGGAGCGGTGCGAGGCGACGAGCACCACGTCGCAGCTCAGCGAGAGGAGCAGCAGCCCGCGCGCGTGCCGATAGCTCTGGTCGGCCAGCCACGCCTGCACCGCGCTCGAGCTCACGTCGGGCCCGGTCGGCGGAGGCGGTGCATTCGCGGCGACGGCCAGATAGAGCACTCCGCGCTCGGCGTCGTGGTGGGCCACGACGGCCGACACGTCGGCGGCGCTGCGGAAGGTGTCCGCCTCCGACAGGAGCGCCGCGAGGTTTAGCGCGGCATCATCCTGCGACGGGTCCGAGCCGATGATGCCGACGACGAACAGCGGGCTGCGGCCTGAGGGCAGCGCCTGAGGCAGCGCGAGCATCGCAAAGGCCTATCACCCTCTCACTCTTGCGGGCGCTGGCAGCAGAAATTGAAGAAATGCGCGAATTTTTTCCTCCGCTACCTGCCACCCTTGTGGTGGCGGCGTGCCGTCCTCCCATCCCTCCCTTGGGTTGTCTGTTTTCTTTCTTTCTTTCTTTTACCTGCCACCCTTGTCAGGAGCAGGAGAGCCCCACCTGTCCCCCTGATCGTCCTTCCAAAATCCTGCTCGTGCAGGTGGGGACCCTGTCCTCGTCCCATCCCTCGTTTGGCGTGTCTGTTTTCTTTCTTTTTCTTTCCTACGTTGCCTTGGGTTCTCTGTTTTCTTTATTTTCTATTTTGTAATACCAAACAAAGGACGGATTGTCGCCGGCGGGCTGGGCAGGTGTGGGAAATTCGTTTAGATTCAAAAGAACTAGTTGGCCTCTATGACTATGTGTCTTGCTTCGTTGCTTGGCCAACAACAAAAAAGATTTCCGCCGTCAGCATTCCAGCACTGTTTTGTTGCACTGTTAGGAGGGTAGGACTCTGACCTGTTCCGAGCTTCCGACCCTCTTAGGTTTGAACATGGATCATGGTCGGAACAGGGTTGGATCAGGGTCGGAGAGAGATTTTTATTAACCACTCTTCTTGGGTCGGAACAGATGAATGAGCTTCCCCACGAGCCACGTACGGCCCTTTTTCCCGACCTTGATCCGTTGTCCGACCGTGATCCGACCGGAGGTGGTTCGGCAGCAGATGATAACATGATCCGACCGCGTTCGACCACGTGTTCGAGTTCCCACTTACTCCGACTCTGTTTCGACCGTGATCCGACCTGCTCCGACCGTGCTCGAACAGGGGTCAGCGGCGGCGGGAGGTAGGGATTTTCCCAACCTTGTTCCGACTCGGGTCCGACCCTGATCCGACCGTGTTCCTCGAAGTGAGCACGGTCGGATCAGGTCGCGGTGTTCGAGAGAGGTGTGTATCTAGATAGGTCTTTTTGTCTCTACCTCCTAGGGACCCTACTGTTGAATATTTTCGCCCTCTAGAGCTGAACTTCTCCCTTCCTCCCTGCCTGTGTGCGCCTGCGGCGCGATTTTTCCTCCCTGGAAAAATGCATATTTTCGCCTGTTGGAGCCCTACTCGTCGCCCTGAATGGTTGCCCAGGTTGTGGAGGACACGATCCCGGCGTGAACACGACTAACTGACGGATCCGCTCCTGACAGTCGCACGCGCCGCGCTGCGGCGCGTGCGACTGTCTTTGTTTGAAGTAAAAAGTCGAATCAGAGCGGCGTCGGCGTTGTCCTCCATTTTCCTCCCCTGGGCCCCCGTCCGGCACCGCTCCGGGACGCACGCCGGCGAAGCACCATCAAGCTGCTGTACGGCCCCGGCATCGCCTCCCCTGGCTTAGCTAGAGTGAGAGATATTGTGCACATGGTCAGTCTCTACAATACACTCACTGACACTCCACCTCCCAGAGCTCGTCCCGGTCCGCCACGGCCATCCTTGGCCTCCGGAGGGCCCCCGGCCGCGGCGCGGTGCGGCGGCGTCACAAATCCGACCACAAAGCACCGGGACGCGGTCGGGCGATCTGAGGTCCAACTAGGCGTATGCATTGCCCATCCAGGGCTATCACCTGGACCCATCAACAGGCGCCTGCGGCGCCGTGCTCAGGAGCTGCTGTTCACACCTGGGCAAGCATTCATGCAGCACAGTACTTACTGTTGTTGAGAGAGTAGTCTGCTTTTTGTGTGCACTCAATCTTCTCTCTTCTGCCCTCAGATCTAGGCATCCCTGAGGGTGGCCTGGACCGTCAGCCAAATATCCTAAGCCAAGTATCCTGAGATTATGTCCTGAGACCAATCCTGAGAGAATATCCTGAGAAAATTTCCTAAGCCAAATATCCTGAGACAATTTCCTGAGCCAAATATCCTGAGACCATATCCTAAGTATCCTGAGGGAGTACCATATCCTAAGCCAAATATCCTGAGACAATTTCCTAAGCCAAATATCCTGAGACAATTTCCTAAGCCAAATATCCTGAGACAATTTCCTAAGACAAATATCCTGAGACAATTTCCTGAGCCAAATATCCTGAGACCATATCCTAAGCCAAATATCCTGAGACAATTTCCTAAGCCAAATATCCTGAGACAATTTCCTAAGCCAAATATCCTGAGCAATTTCCTAAGCCAAATATCCTGAGACAATTTCCTAAGCCAAATATCCTGAGACCATATTCTAAGCCAAATATCCTAAGCCAAATATCCTGAGCCAAATATCCTGAGACAATATCCTAAGCCAAATATCCTGAGACCATATCCTAAGCAAATATGCTGAGACCATATTCTAAGCCAAATATCCTAAGCCAAATATCCTGAGACAATTTCCTAAGGCAAATATCCTGAGACAATTTCCTAAGGCAAATATCCTGAGACAATTTCCTAAGCCAAACATCCTAAGACCATATCCTGAGACAATATCCTGACCCAAATATCTAAGACAATATTCTGAGACAAATATCCTTAGCGATTGATCTTGGAGAGTCGCCTTAGAAAATATCCTAGAAATATCCTTAGAAAATATCCTTAGAAATATCCTTAGAAATTCTCCTTAGAATTCTCCTTAGAAAATATCCTTAGAGATTATCCTGAGGAATACCCCTTAGGAGAATTCTCCTTAGAAAATATCCTTAGAGATCACCCTGAGGAATACCCCTGAGGGAATATCTAAGGGTTATACTTAGGAGTCGATTTCCGCGTCGAGAAATGGCCGAAGGAGCACGTGGGCACTAGTTATGGACGAAAGTGCATTTTGTTCACAGCATGTAGATGTGAATGCGTTCCCATTACCATTTGCGGCAAGTCTCAAGCGATGGTGCCAGAATCCGACGTCATCTTCGCGCCAGTGATGCGGTTGATCACGCGAGTCGATCGACACGTCTTCGCCGCTCTTTCACCGACGCCCACAGCGCCAGCCAGTGTCACGACGTGCCGCTGCCAAGAACGACACTGTGCTCTGAGGATTCGCCGCACATCGAAGGAATCAGAAGCGCGCCTTCGTGGATCTTTGTGTGTCGGGACAGGCGCTGAGGTTTGTGTCTCCTCTCGTCATCCTCCGCTGGCGTTTCGACACTGTGACAGCGGCAGCGCTGTGGCTTTGACGCTTCGGCTGCTTGCTATCGCAGCCACCGCACTCCCGTCGCTGCCTTCCTGTTGCCTGCAGTGGCACGCTGCGGAGTCTCCCCGGCTCGGCAGTACTGGTCGGCGTCTTGTCCTGTCGTCACCCTCGCGTCGCCGCCGTGGTCCGGCGCGGCGGTCATCCGGACAGAGTGTATCCCTCAGTGAGCCGACTCGCGACCCGCACTGCATGAGGGCAAGAAAAGCCGAGCCGTGCCACCGTCCTGCTCCCCCCTTTTGCATGTCTTTTTACGTGAGAGCATTCTGCTAAACAAGAGGAAAACCAGAGTACTCTCCACTCTTCGCTACTACCTACCACTCCTTGACGGCCTGCTCAAGGAGAGGCTTGATCTCATCTGCCCACCTGGGTGCGAGCTCCTTCCAAGTTGACCGCGCGAACTCATAGCACTCCTGTGCGGTTCGCCCTCCATCCTCGAAACCGGCCGGGGCACCGTTGAACATCTTGGTCTGCTCGTTCCCCCCCCCCGCGGCACGTTTGTTGCCGGTCTGTTTTCCAGTCTGTTTGGACAGGTAGCGCTGCGTGTACGCTTGCTTCTCCGCCTTTGACATGATGACCATGTGCGTGTGTGAGTTGACCTCTGCCGCGGTGTTGAGTGGGCGCCGAAGCAGCCCTGGGGCGGCGGCATGTACGGCTGCCTCGGCCACGGGGATGGCATTGCGAACGCTCTGCTTCCCAAGAAGGTCGAGTCCTTGGAGCTGTGATCTGTGCAAGCGTGATCGGTTGATAACCGACACGTGTGTGCAACTCCTCTCACTAGCGCTTTTTCGAGACCTTGACGTTCAGACAACCGACACGGACACGTGTGTGCAACTCCTCTGACTAGTTCTTTTCACAGACCTTAGACAGCAGGGAAGAGTCGATGTGCAAAAAGAGACGCCTTACTGCGGTCGCCACGCCCGCGCACTTGAGCCAGCTAGTCCTACTGTTGAGGCTTTCCGCACGGCGCCCGGGGCTGCTGCGGTCATGTCGTGCTCGCCGCCCATGCGCTGGCTCGTCATCGCGACCCTCGTCGCCACCGCGGCGGCGGCGCCGGCCGAGGTCGACGGGCCAAGCCTGGCCCAGGCGATGCGAGACGGCCGTCCGTTTTTCCTCAAGTTTGACACGGCGCCTTGCCAGAGGTGCAGAGAGCTCGACGGCGCGTGGGCCGAGTTGGCGGGCGAGTACCCGGGACTCATCGGGCGCGTCGACTGCACCCGCTCGCCCGACGTCTGCGACGCGCGCCAGATCGCGTTTGATCCGGACGAGCCGGTGCCGACGCTCAAGTTTTGGACCGGCACCGCCTTCCGCGTCTACACGGGGCCGCACGAGATCGAGTACTTCCGCGTGTACCTGCGGCGCAAGGTGCAGTCGGAGGAGGTGAGTGAGCGGCTCGACACCGCCCTCCGGCCCATCTCGGCCGACGAGCTCAGCCGCGCGTGGCGCGTCGCCCCGTCTCTCGGTCGGCTGCCGCCAGCACCTTGCCCGACCCTGCCTCGAAGCTCCTCTCCCTAGGCGCCTCGCCCTCTCGCTCGGCCGGCTGCTGGTCGCGTGCGCCGCCGCCGTCGGGCTCGCGGCGTGGCTGCTCGCTTCGCCGAGCGAGGACCCGGGCAGCGTGGTAGTGGTTGCCTGCGACGGCAAGCCCCTCCTCCCGGGCGAGCCTCCCTCCGCCTCGGGCGGGCTCTGCGCCTTCCGGCTCGACGCCGCCGCGGCGCAGCTGACACCGATCGGCTTCCGCCCGGCGATGAGCACGCGGCTGCTCCACCTCGCGGCCGAGGCGGCCCCGGCCTCCCTGCGGCTCGGCCGCCGGCTCGGCTGCTACATCCTTCACGTCGCGACGGAGGCGTCCGACCCCGACGAGGAGGAGACCGCCCCGCAGCCGCGCGTGCTGTCGCTCCGCCTCGACCTGCGCCGCGCGCCCTGCTTCGACGCCGCCGGGAGCGTGGCCGTGGGGGGCGAAGGCCGCCGCGGCGCGTGCACCCACGTGAGCTGCGGCAGTCTTGGCGGCGACGCGTGCGCCGTCGCGTCGGCTGCAGACGGGAGCGTCGCCCTCCTCTCGCACGAGTGGCTGTGATTAATTAACTAAGTAAGTAAGTAATTAAGTAATTAGGACCGTCGCCCTCCTCTCGCACGAGTGGCTGCTGCCGCGCCGGCGGCTGCTCAAGCCGTGCCCGCGGCTGGCGCGCTCGGGCGGTCTCGTCCCCTCGTCTGCGGCCGGAGCAAGTCGCCTCCCTCTGCCGGCTGTGGCCACATCGACGCTGCTGCCGAGGACAGGGCGGGAGAGAGGGGGCGCGACGGCGCTCCCCCTCCCGTCGGCGGCGGGAGGGTGGCGGCTGCTGCTGGGGGACGCGGCGCGAAAGACGCTGTCGGTGGTCAGCGGCGGCGGGGCGGGCGGCGGCGAGGGCGGCGGCGTGGTGCGTGTCGAGGACGGGCCGACCCACCTCGCTAGCCACCCGTCCGGCGGCGTCGCCTACGCGCTGTGCGCCGGCTCGGGCGTGCTGCTCGTGGCGGACGTCGGCCGAGACGCCGGAGGACGCGGCGCGCTCACCCTCGTTCAGCGAGTCGAGCTCGTCAACGGCGCGGACGCCGACGGCACGGACGGCTCCTCCTCCGCCGCCGGGGCGCTCGCCTGCTCCTCGGACGGCTCGTTCGTGTACGTGGCGTGCGGCGGCCACATCTCCGCCCTCCGCACCTCGGAGGGGGGCCGCCGGCTCGAGCTCGCGCAGCGGGAGGCGCCCCCCGCCAGCGGGCCCTCCGCGCCCCCCGTCGGCCTCGCCCTCGCCGGCGGGTCGGAAGAGCTCCTCCTCTCTGCCGAGCAAGGCGCCGACCTCGTCCGCATCTACCGGCGCGACGTCGCCTCTGGCCGGCTCGACCTCGCGGGGGAGGTTGGCTGCCCGGCGCCGTGCTGCGTGCTGCCCCTCGCCTGGCCGCCGCCCGCGTGAGGGGCTGAGAGAGAGACTATATCTTCCCGTCCTTTGGGGCTGCGGCCGGGCCCGAGAAGGGAGGGGGGGGTTCTTATCCCGACTCGCCGGCCGGGTGCATATTTTGAATCTAGGGCGGAAAACGTTACAAGCACTTGCTGGAGCTCTTGGAGTCAGAGTCGCGGTCTAACCTGAAACCTCACATCCAGGGCCGGGGCGGAGCTAAGAAGCGTACCCAGCGGGCCGGATGATCGGCATCGGGTTGCGGGCTAGAGAGCCCTGACCCCTAGGGGGGTGCGCGTTCGCAGGGAAAGGGCTGTAAAGTAAACACGGGTCCCCGAGGGTTAGCTCTGCGCTCCGGGTTTTTCCCCTAGCAGCGGAACGCCCCCTCTACTCGGGGCTAGTAGACACCAGACACTAGCACGACAACACACACATTCCTCACTGACATCACCGCTCGGAACCCCCCGCTCCGCGCACGGTCTCCTCACCCCACTCCGAGGGGGGCCCTCCCTCCCCTCGGTCCTCCCTCCTGTTCGCCTTCCGAGATGGTTACGCGACGACTGTGGGACCCGACCTCCCCTCCTAGCCTTCTTTGGCCGCGGCCCCGCCGCCGTTTCGTCCTCTCTGCACGATCCCGCTGACTCCGCCTCCGGCGACCCCGCTCCCGACTCCCTGGGCGAGGACGGTGGGGCAACTGGCATTGGGGGTCGCACCCACTTCCACCCCCCCGCGGAAGGTCGAGCGCTCGAGCCCGCTCTCCCTGGTCGACGAGTCGCGCCCGCACCCGCGGCCTCTCTATCGTCCTCGGCTCGCCCCCCCCCACCGTCGCCTCGTCTTTACCAAAGCAATTTTCTTTTTATTAAAAAAAAGCGCCGTGTTCTCTCTGTGTGCTCACGGCCTCAGAACCTCTTGGCGCGGGAAACGCCTTGACAAGGTTACTCGGGCGCATAAGAAGATGTGGTCGGCTGGCTTGCCCTTCACCGGCTGTCATTGGCGCTGTGAGTGTGGCGCCTTCAACAAGCCCGACTGGACGCACTGCAACGCGTGCGCTCTCCTGCGGCCGCTCGGGCTGGACGGGGTGATCCTCAGCCTGATCACCGAGGTCTCCGTGCTGCGCTCCAGGGTCGACAAGGCGGCGGTCGAGACCAGCTCGCTGCGTTCCAAGCAGATCTGTGCGGTCAACGAGGTCGGCCTTCTGAAGTCCAACGCGACGAAGGCGGAGGTGCGTGAGGCGGCCCTCGAGCGACGGCTCGCGGCGCTCGAGG
Source organism: Emiliania huxleyi CCMP1516 (assembly GCF_000372725.1). Lineage (NCBI taxonomy): Eukaryota > Haptophyta > Isochrysidales > Noelaerhabdaceae > Emiliania > Emiliania huxleyi. Next base: position 836,268 of record NW_005201287.1, on the reverse strand, counting down.
CGGACGCGGAGGCGCGCGAGGTGGCCTTTGCGCGGCTGCTTGCGGCGGTGGAGGCGCGAGCTGCGCCGGCAGCCTCGGAGCACGAGCTCGTGGTCGGCCGCGTCATGCTCAGCGGCTCCGGCGACGGCGCCGTGCTCAGCGGCTCCGGCGACGGCGCCGTGCTAGTTGACGGCCAAAACGACCGCCGCGATGCTGGCGCCGCCGTGCTAGAGTCCAAGCCCGTGCCCGGCGACGGCCTCGAGCCCGACGACGGCATCGTGCCCGCCGTCGGCAACGGCACCGAGGCTCCCCACGGCCTCACCACGCTGGTGCAGAAGGTGGAGTGGATCAAAGTGCGGCTCCGTATAGCTGCAGGAACTAGTGTCCTCAAGACGGTGGAGAAGGCGAACGAGCTGGTGGGGGTCGTGGCCGACGGCGGCCTCGTGCCCCAGGTGGACCGGCTGCTGTTCCTTCTGTCGTCTGGGGAAGACGCGAGCCGCGGTGTGGCGTGAAGGCTGGCCCACCTCAGCGGATCGCGTCCAGCTTGCGGCGCAGCGCTCTAGCGTCAAGCGGCTTGCGCGGCTTGGCGGGCTGCCTCTGAGTCGGAGGCGAGCGAAGGATGACCGGAGATGTCGCTGCCATTGGCACGCGGACGGGGGAGGGCGGTGGCCCGGTGGCGACAGAGAGGCTCGAGTGTGGCGGCCCGCTTCGCATCGCCCCGCTCGGAGCGTGGACGCGGCGAGTCGCCGGTTCGCCCGGTGGCCCATCGTCAAGCTCCTTCCGTACGATGCGCGCTAGTCCGCCAGGATAGAAGCGGTCCGTCGCATTATAAAAGTCACGTAGAAAGTCGTCTGCCAGTGAAACGAGCGCCGCGGTGTCTGACACCTCCGGCCGCCGCATCCACCGGCCGCCAGCCCCGCCCCGGTCGCGGTGGACTGCAATTCTCACCAGCAACTCCACAAACTCGTCAAAGATGAGCTCGTCTCTCGCGTTCGCCGCGTGGACATCGGCAAGGCGTGGCCGGTCGCCGGTCGCCGCCTCAAAGATATCGGGCACGTCCGACACCTTGAGCGCGCCGCCACGGAACATACCCGTCTCGCGCAGCATGATGATCATCTCGTTGTAGTTGAACCGGTCCTCCGAACTGAGCAAGTCGGCAGTGTCGCCGCCACTGTCCATGAGCCACACCTCTTTGCCGTCTCTCCGCGCCGCCGCGTCGTCCTTGATGGCAAACGGTGAAGTCAGCGCTGCCGCCGTCTGCCGCGATCCCCTAGAGAGCACCTCGCCGTGCTGCGTATTCCAATACTTCCAGCAGCGCCGGAGGATGGGCAAGTGGCGGGCGAGCAGTGAGGTGAAAGGCGGACGACGCAGCTCCCTGCTGAGTGCGTCCAGCCTCGAGGCTCCTCCGAGGGCCGGCTCGACGTGCCCGTGCAGTAGCTTGCGAAGCTGGACGCCGAGCGGCGCGGGCGCCTCATTTGCCAGGCGCGCTTTGGTGTGGGCGAGGTGGGCGAGCGCGACGACAAAGCCGGCCAAATTGATGGTGGCCAAGGGCGCGTGAGGGTCCAACCCGACTCGTCGGTTGGACGGGGAGGTGTCGCCGCCTCCCGAGGGCGCGTAGCTCCCGGCTTCGACTTCGACTTCGAGGAGGGCGCCTTCCGTTCCCGAGCGCGACATCGCCTCTTCAAACAGAAAGTCGACGTCCGAGCACGTGAGGCCGTTGCCGAGCAGGCCCGGCGAGTCTCGGAGCAAGTGCCACCACTGCGCGCGGCAGAGGCACGCGCCGGAGCCATCCATGATCCACGCCTCCTCGGGGTCGGAGGGCGGCCTCGACTCGTCAGCAGCCTGCTTTGCCTGCCCCTCAGTCGTTGCCATCCCGCCGTCTGCTAACGCCACTGCGAGGCCGGGCTGCGATCGGTAGAAGTCAAACGCCTGCGTGAGGAGTGCCTGCTCCTCTCGCAGCACGTCTTTGCAGTGGCGGAGCTCAGCAGCCTTCGCACCAGGCTCCTCTGCCACCAAGAGGGGCAGTAGGCAACCGAGGAGGCGCGACTCCGGCCGATCCCCGTCCTCGACCTCGTTCGGCGGCAACGCTTCGCCCCATCCTGGCGCGTCTCCGCCCTCCCCGCCGCCTCCCTCCTCGAGCGTAGTGAGTGGGCCCTGGTCGTCGGGTGCTCTTGAAGGCACATCCCTCTCCCCACTGCCTCCGTGACCCGATCGCGGGAGGATGAGCAGCCGGTTCCGCCTCAGCGTCGCAATCGCGTCGTCAAAGGAGGGGAGACAGCTGGCGTCATGACTGGCGTCCATGTGACCTGCGTGTCGCGCTGCGTCGACTGCCACCAAGCCTTGCGTCCCGGCAGCGCGGTGCGTGCGTTCAAAGGCAGCAATCCTTTCCAGGGTGGAGGCGTCTAGCTGAGTTCGCCTTGGCGGCTCGAGCGAGAAGCGCGACAGGCTGCGCTGCATTCGCTGGCTAGATTGATTCTCTGCTGACTGGTGCCGGCCCCACGCATCGGCATTTCCCGCAGTCTGTGGGCGACCAGCCCCACTCGCCGCGCCGCTCTGCAGCCTCGCCCACTGGCTCGCCCGGCTCGCGCCCATCGGGGCCGTCGTTGCGCGCGCGGTCGCACCTGTGGCCTCTCGCTGGAGCATGGTCCGCCAGGCCGCGATGCCCGAACCTCCCTCGCGGGCGATCGCTCTGATCTCTGCAACCTTTGCCTCTGGAGCAGAGACGCCCCACGCGTACATAGCCCGTGCCCGATCTGCCTCTCCAATCATGATCCGCCCGCTCGGGCCAAGAAGGCCAACCGCGGTCGCCGGAGCCAGGCCTGTCGCCGCGGTAGCCGCGGGTTGCGGAGAGCGGCGAGGGCTCGCCTCCCGGCGGGAGAGGAGGGGGGCGGACTCGGATCTCAGCATCCGGTCTAGGCCTCCGTCAGCCGCTGCCGTCGCGGGGCGGGGCCGGTGCTTGGCGGGGCGCCGGGTGCGGAACCACGCATCGAAGGCCCCAGCATCGTCGTCGATCATCTGTGGCTGGCTGGCTGCGAGTCGCGCACCGCACGGCAGCAGTAGCGCCGTGGCGCGCTAAACGCGACGCGCGAAACGATCTTCAACAGTTTAGTGTAGAGCTTTTGTTGTACCTGTGTTAGTGCCAGTGCGAGCCAGTCCCGTGCCCAGTCCTGTGCCCAGTGTCGTGCGAGGGAGTTTTGTTGTAAAATTCTTTTTGAGCAGTGCGCGCCAGTCCCATGCCTAGTGTCGTGCGAGGGAGTTTTGTTGTGAAATTCTTTTTGAGCTAAATGTAGCCGCGGGAGGGAGATTTGTTTTGTTTTGTTGCCATCGATGTAATGAAACAAACGCAAGGCGGACACACACGGTTGGCGTGTTTCTTTTCTTTCTGCCAAGTACTTGGCCTTAGGTACGTTGTTGGCAAAACAGGACACAGAGCTCACACAAATTCACAGTGGGAGGAAAGCGGCGAGTCGCAATTCCTGGGGTCCTTGTGCGTTGTGGCGGGCCACCCTGTCCAGAGGCAGAGCCCGGGAGGTCCATCCCGCCAGTCCTTCCTGTGGCGAGTACAGACAGACTTGGCCTGCCTGTCTAGGAGTTTCCTCTCGCACCCTACCTGGTTTCCTTTCCGTGTTTCCTTCTAGTTTCCCTCTAGTTTAGGGTAGGGTGCCCACAGGGCCCAAAAAAAGAAAGTAAGAAAGAAATGGGCCACCCCCGATCGCAGCACTTCGTGTTGGAGAGTCGAGATATTGAGATTGTGACTAGGAGGGAGGGACGCTGGGGATTCTCAAAGGTATACCCTTGGAATGGCCGGATCCAGCCTTACGAGATCGCGCGCGCTTCGCGCGCTGCACTGCCTGTTCTCCGCGGCTGAGTGACGACGCGTGCCGTGTGCCAGCAGAGTTGGGCGCGCGCGGCGCGACGGCGCCCGCGAGGGAAGGCGCGGGTGCAGCGGCCGCCGGCGGCCGTACCGCTCGCCGGCCAGCGCAGCAGCGGCCAGCGCAGCGGCCGCCGGCGCAGCAGCCAGAGCAGCCGGTGCGCGCCTTGCGAGGCAGTACTGCCGCCCGGCAGCCTTGAGGCGGCCGGGCGGCAGTGTACTCGTTCGAGCTTTGCGAGCCGTGCGCGCGCCGAGGCGCGCACGGCGCGCGCCCGCCCGGCTGCCAGTAGGAGGCGGCGCAATATGGCCATAGTACAGCCCTTGAGGAGGAGGAATAGGCTGGCTGGCAGTGCTGTATGCCGCCGAGGGGCAGTTTTGGGGTGCTGTCCCCATCCCAGGGGGCTGCTAGCAGAACGCGTCCGCAGCCGGGACAACCCGCCCCCCCAGCCGAGGCCGGTCGAAGCCCCCTTGACCACAGCCAAGAGGAGTCCTCTTGGTGCTCCTGGCGGCCGTTCAAAGGTCGGGCGCGCGCCGATTGGGGGGGGGGGGGTCTTGCTTGCTCCACACCGAGCGCCATCGGTCCGGACCGGCGTGGTCATTGAGGGTAGGCCTGCACAAGGTCTGAGCCGCGGCCGCTCGGCGCCAAGTGCAGTGTCACGCTCGCACGCGAGCGACTCACAATGGGGAACCCTCGTTTCCTATTCACTCGGTCCCCCAACGGAAGAGAGGCCTCGCTCCTATTGGAACACTCCAACATCAGATTTGCCTCGTGCGTCCCTTTTTCAGTCGGGTCCTGTGGGCACCCTATCTAGTTTCCTCGGGAAACCCCGGGGAAACTCCGTGGATGTCCGTCATTTTGGGGGGCTCTGACTGAGGACTGAGAGCCGAGTCTGAGCTACTGAGGCTGTTTTGGTAGTTTGCCGATTTCCTCCATTTTGCCCCATATTTTACCCCAGACCAGCTCTCAGACTCAGGGAAACTCGCGAGTTTCCCGAGGGAAACTCGAGAGAAGCAGAATGGAGCACCAAACACCCTCTGGTTTCCCTGGAAACTTCCGGAAACTCAAAGACAAAGTGCTGGGGACCCTCTGGTTTCCTTTTTGGTTTCCGGAAACTCCTAGACAGGCCAAGTACAGACTAACGACGGGGAGGCGGAGCAGACGCCCGCAGGGCGAGACGAGGGAGGGAGCAGGACGTTGCGGAGATCAGCAGGAGGATGTACGAAGAGATTAGGAGCAGCAGGGACCCGAGGGACCATGTGGAAGACGGCTAGTGCTAGTACCCCGTCGGGAGGACGACCCCGGCTAGTCGCCGACCACACCCACAAAGAACCCTGCACAAAGATCGCAAGGGCGGGGACCTGTTCCTTTTTACCCATCTCACAGTAGAGAGGTGTCCGTTTTTATTTATTTATTTAGACTAACAACTTTTTCACACCGCTCACCGGGGAGTGCGTGTCCCCGACCCCGTCCGAAAAAGAAGGACGCACATGCTGAAGCCGCCAGCTTGTGCTGTGAATAGCACTGTACTGGGTTCCGGCTCCTAGCCAGATAGGGGGTCTGTTGACAACCACCGTCCTCGTCGGCTCAGCCAGCGATACGTATTGCAAGATTCCCAAGAGGTAGGTAGGTCCGGTTTTGACCGCCCCAGAGGCCCTGAGATAAAATTTGTTTTTTTTTCGCTTACCCTGGCGCCCCCCGTCCAACGGTGTCGGCAAGCGTTGCCCAAGCGCCGCCTCACCTGGGCAACTCCACTTCTGCCCGCCGCGTGGGACAATGGACGACCTGTGGGAGATCGAGCTCACGCGTGACAAGTGGGTGCCTGTAGACGCGGCAATGCGGGCAGCCATCGCAGACGCTGTCAACAGCACAAGCAATTCCGGGCAGTTCGAGGCTCGCGGATTCTCGTATGAGGTCGACCTGAACGCGATGGTGCAGAGAAATAAGAGCACTCAGAGGACGCGACCCATCCGCCGTAAGCAGTCTGCGGCAGCGCAAGAGCACGAGGCGCCACCGCCCGCGGCCGCGACGGCGCCACCGCCCGTGGCCGCGACGGCGCCACCGCCCGCGACGGCGGAGGAGCGCGAGGCGTCACCGCCTGCTGCGGCGAGAAAGCGCGCGAGGGTGGCTGCCGATTCGCTGTCCACTCCTCCCGCGGCGGCGGCGGCAGCGAGTAGCGCCGGTGCGAGCCCCGGCGCAACGCCCGACTCGCCCGAAGGCATCGCTCCCAGCAGCGACAACGACCACCTGGCCTCCATTTTCGAGCAGATGGGCGCCATCAAGAAGCTCCAAAAGGATACCTTTCGGGCGACCGCGTACCAGAAAGCGGCTGCGGCCCTGCGGGCGCACCCGTCCGCCGTCGTCTCGGGCAAGGAGGCTCGCGGCATCGCAGGGATCGGCAAAGGCATGGCGGAGCGGATCGACAAGGCGCTGGAGCCGCCTGCCCGGGCCGGAGGAGTGAAGTGCGTCCCTCCACAGCCGATGCGTGAGCAGGTGCTCGAGAGCGGGCACCTGCCCGAGCTCGAGGAGCTCAAGCGAGACACGGACGTCGTCGCCCTGCGCGAGCTGCAGCTGGTCCACGGCGTCGGCGCCGTCCGGGCCGGCGCGCTCATCGGACAGGGCGTCCGCGCGTTTGACGGCTTGCAGCAGCTGCGCGGCCTTCGCGGACCGTTCCTGCACTTTTCCTGTAGGCATCCGGACGCTCGACGGCTTGCGCGCCGCCGTCGCGGGCGGGAGCGTGTCGCTCGACCCCGCGCAGCGCATCGGCCTGCGGCACGCGGAGGAGTTCCGGCAGAAGATCCCTCGCGCCGAGGCGAGGCGGCACGAGGAGGCGCTCCTGTCTGCGCGGGACGCGTCGCTGCCTGCGATGCAGCTCGTCGTGTGCGGTTCGTACCGCAGGGGCAAGGCGACCTCGGGCGACATCGACGCGCTCGTCACTCCGACCGACGGCGCCACGCCAGCGTCGCTCCTCGCACGCTGGTGCAGCCGCCTCGCCGCGTGCCCAAGTGCGGCGACCGCGCCGCGTGAGCGAGGCTGCGGTGCGCCTGTAGGGTTGACGTGTTGCGCGAGAGCGGCTACGTGACGGACACGCTCGCGCAGGGGCCGAGCAAGTTCATGGGCGTGTGCCGCCTGCCGGACGGGATGCACCGGCGGCTCGATTTGCGCAGCGTGCCGCCGGAGCAGTTCCACTTCGCGACGCTCTACTTCACGGGGTCGAACTTGCTCAACGTCAAGATGCGACTCCGCGCTATCGAGCTCGGGATGACCCTCAACGAGTACCGGCTCGAGCGCAAGCCCGCGGTCGACGGGCAGGAGGGGGAGGCGGTGCCGGCGGGGTCGGAGCGAGAGGTTTTCGAGGCACTCGGAATGGACTACCTCGAGCCACACGAGCGGGGCTGAGTACTCTCCATCACTAAAGCCGTAGTGGGTGTGTGGCTGTGGGTCTCTGGAACGAGAAAAAGAAATAAATCGCTCTCGGAGAGAGACGGCAACACAATCTCATTGAGGCAGGGTCACTCACAAAGTCAAAGAACCCTGATGCACGGCCTGATCCCTGTACCCTGACCCTGTGGCTGTGCACAATATCAATAATCAATATTTCAAAAGTACAAAGACCGCATGAGCTTTGTTATCTATTTCTTGGTTCTCGCTCTCGAGTCTGCGTCCTTGGAAGTTGTCTCCTGACGCTGACCTCGAAGAAGAGGGATTTCTTGTTGGTCTTTAAAAATCTCTCTCTGACCTCGATCCTCGTTTCACGACTCCTGCTCTCGTTGGTTTATTATTTACACTGCTGCGACACTCCGACACACAGCGCGGACACTGCGCAAAACTTAACTGATGAGTGCAGAGTGCACGCAGTGGCACAGACAAGACATTCAGGTCTCAGCCTGTGCGTGGCGTACGTGGCGAACCAGCACTCTGAGCGTGCGCAGAATCTGCTGAAGAAGCTGCGGCTCGCGTGGAAGGATCTGCGCATCGAAAGCAAGCTCAAGCTGCTGATCGGCTTCGTGCAGGTGGTCGCGCCTATGGGCGCTGTCTACTCGATCACGATGCCCGACTCGTTCCGCGCCTTCCTTGAGGCCATGGAGGCGATCTACATCGACATCTTTGGGCCGTTGTTTGTGCCGACAAAGTGCCTCGGCGGACTCTTCAACCTGCTCCTGCTGAAGGGGTTCGTCCCGATCGGGCTGCTGCTCTTCGTATGGCTGATCCTCTCTATCGTGCGACTGCGCAGCGAGCGGCGCAGCGAGCGGCGCAGCGCCAACGGCGACGCCGTCCCGCCTCTCTCCCCTTGGCGCGCCGTGGTGCACGCTGTCCGGAGCAGCCTCCGCCTGCTGCTGCCTGCCACCCTCTGGATGATCGTCATCTTCTGCACCAGCGTCTCCGCCAGCGTCTTCAGCGCCTTCCACTGCCGCCGGTTCGTCGTCAACACCGACATGGACACGCGCGAGTTTCTGCGGGCCAGCCTCGACATCGAGTGCCCCGGTGACGGGCGCGAGGCGAGTCCCGAGTACCATGAGCTGCAAGGCCTGGCGTGGGCGCTGATAGTCCTCTGGCCCATCGGCTCGCTGCTCGGACTAGCGGCGCTCTTCCTGAGCATCCGCGGCGCGGTGATGCACCGCAAGCCAAACAAGTGGTCCCGCGCCGCCGGCCTCCTCACCCGAGACTTCAAGGCCGAGTTTTACTGGTGGGAGTGGCTCGAGCTGGTGCGGCGGCTGCTGCTCACTGGCTTCGTGCTCGCCATCCCCGAGTCGGCCGCCTTCCTGCGGCTGGCGGTGGCGCTCGTCGTGAGCGTGCTCTTCCTCATCAGCCAGATGCTCCTCGTGCCGTACAAGGCGGAGGTGATCCAGTTCCTCTCGTGCGCCGCGCAGCTCGTCATCATCGTGCTGCTCATCGGGTCGACGTTCATGTACCTACACGAGCAGTTCTCGGTGGCGATCGCGAGCGCGGCGGTCGAGACGGGCGACACCGACCCGGTCGTATCGGTGCTCGTCTTTGAGTCGCTCGAAAACATCGCCGTCCTCTGCTTCGCCGCCATGGCCGTCCTCGCGCTCGGCCTCTCCGCGCTGACGGTCCGCAGCATGGTGCTCCGTGGCAAGGACGAGCTCCTGCGGCTCAAGGCGACCAAGGCGCGGCCACAGGTGTCCATCGCGCGGGGGCTCAAATACCACCTCTTCCTGAGCCACATCTGGGGCACCGGCCAGGACCAGGTCGCCGTGATCAAGCGGCAGCTCCTGCGGATGGTGCCCGACCTCGTCATCTTCCTGGACGTCGATGATCTCGAAGACATCGGCAACCTGGAGGGTTACATCGACGAGACGATGGCGGTGCTCATGTTCCTCTCGCGCGGGTACTTCACCTCGCGCAACTGCCTGCGCGAGGTGCGGTCCACCGCGGAGCGAAAGCTGCCCGTGATCCTCGTCCACGAGAGGGACGTCAACAAGGGCGGCCTGCCGTACGAGGCGTCGATGGACGAGTGCCCGGAGGACCTGCGCGAGTTTGTGTTTGGCAAGGAGGGCGCAATGCGCGATGTGCTCGAGTGGCACCGCGTCACCGTCTTCCAGCTCTGCACGCTCAAGGAGATTGCGCGCGTCGTCCTCGACTACACGCCGCTCTACCTCGACGACCAGATCCTCGACGTCTACCTCAAGACGGACTGCGAGGTGGAGGACCTGACCTTTGCCTCGCCCGTGGCGGCGTACGCCTCCCCAAACAACGTTGGCTGCCGGCGGGCGATCCGTGAGCTCGCAAAGACCTTCCGCTCGAGCGACTTTTTCGTCCGGCTCGAGCCGCCCGCCGAGTGGGTCGACCCGGCCGTGCTCGCGAGGAGGAGGCTCGAGGAGGGCGAGGGGGAGCTGGGCGGCGCGTCCGCTGGGAGCAACGTGTCCCTCTCCGGCACCGGCACCGGCTCCGGCCCCGGGAGGGTGCCCCGGAACCTGGAGAAGCGCCGCCAGATCTTTCTGCTCTACCTCAACCGCAACACCTGGCACGGCGCGGCGGGTGTGGAGCTGGCCGCAGAGGTGCGCCTCGCGCTCGAGATCGGGGCCGAGATTGTCATGCTGCATGAGAACGACCCCGAGCGCGACGGCTGCGAGTTTGGCCACTTCTTCGGCACCACGCCCGTCGACCTGATCAACAACGGGCTGTTCAAGCCGCTCGCCGTCGCGCTCATGACGGGCCCGCACCGTCGCGTCAGCCTCTCGCTGGCCGCGCAGGCGATGGGGGCGACGCGCAAGCGAGTCGCGAAGCGGATGAGCTTTCACAGGTCGTCGAGTGGCTCGGCGGACGACCTGCTCGACGCCGACGAGGAGCGAGAGACCGAGACGACCGGGGGCACGGATAACGGGCAGGGGGGGCAGGGGGGGCAGGAGGCCGAGTCGAGCGTGGGGTCGGGGCTCTGGAGCCGCGCCCGCGGCCGCCTCGCCCACACGAGGGGGGTCGCGGCAATGAAGAGGGGCTCCACTTCGAGGGATCTGCACGCGGCTCCGCCACCGGCTCAGGGAGGCTCAGGTGCCGGCGCGACCGAGGAGGGCTCGGGTTACGCCCCGCCGCAGCCGCCGTCGAGGCCGCCGTCGAGGCCGCCGTCGAGGCCGCCGTCGAGGCCGCCGTCGCCGCCCCGCCGTGGGCTCACGCGCCGCGAGTCGAAGAAGCCCGTCGCTTCTTCGAGCGGAGCGGAGCAGGCGCACGCCAGCTCATCCCACGTCGCACTCGACGTGAGCGGTACCGCCGGGAGCAGCGTCGAGCAGGCTGGCAAGGTGTGCGTCGTTTGCCTGAGTGGGCCTCGGACGCACGCCGTCAAGCCGTGCCGCCACCTCTGCCTGTGCCCCGACTGCGCCGCGACAGCGCTCAAAGACTTGGACACCTTTTCGCAGTGTCCAATCTGCCGCGCCGACATGGATGGAGTGATGCGCATCTACGAGCCGTGAGACGGCCGAGATCGTCAGTCACAATCTAGAGGGGTAGTAGTCTACTAGAGCCGAGAGCTCGTTTATACACCTGCTCCTCCTTTTTTTGCTTTTATCCATCTAAGAAAGAAAGTAAACAGACAACCCAAGGGAGGAACGTGTGGGAGGACCCGCCCGGCACGCCGCCGGCCGCCGCCACCACACAGGGAGATACATTTCAAGGGGAGGCAAGAGTCTGTCAGTGCGGGTAGCGTGCTGGCAATCACGGGCGCTATTTTGTCGTACTCCTCTTCGGCGAGCGCTCCAAATCTCTAGACCCCATTGCCTTTATGTTTAAGGAGGCCGCTCTCGCGCGGGTCTCAAGGATGTCGCCGTGTCTTTTGATTCAGGCGCCTCCCGTTCGACTCTTGCTGTCGCCCTCGCCGTGTGTTTCTCGACCTTCCGCATGGAGTAACGCGCCTCTTCCTTGTTTCCAGCGCAGCTGCCACTCAGCACGTGCGCCAACGTGCAACGACGCCTGTGGCGGCTCTCTGTCTTCCTGCGTGTCCAGTCGTCCCAATCTCTTCGTTCTCCGTATCTCCTCCTTGCCTCGCGCGCCTCCTTTGTGGCTTCATCCCTCGCCGCCTTGCACGCCCTGCATCCCCAAAATGCGCTTCCGTCGTGGCGGGGCCTCTCATTCCCCGTTTCTTTTCCCCCTCTAGTATACGCCGGTGGTGTGCCCCGTGTCGCGTGTGGCGTCCGTGGCACCCGACCTGTTGTCTCACCCTGGCTCCAAAGATCGTTTTGGTCGTCACATTGTGACCCCCGACGTCGTCAAATGTCGCTCGCCTGTCCTTCCCCCTGTCCCACTGCCTGCTTGATTGAGGCTGGCTACAGCTGCCACTTCGCTCCACACAACCGTCCCGCCACCCCTGCCGTGTGCGATCCCGGCCTCACCGTCTTTCGAAGTTGTCCGCACACCCACTCGTGTGCGCTCTGGCGCATGTGCCCGTATGTCATTTTCCAAATGCGAATCATAATTCTTTTTGGAGTGGGCGGCAGAATTCTTTTTGGAGGTGCTGCACGTGCGGTCTGTCCCGTGCGCGGGACCATGTCCTGGAAGTCGAGCCTGCCTCCAGACCTTGTGCTCAAGCCAATGATTGAGTCTACCACCAAGGAGGTGCACAAGATGTTGGAGGCATTCAAGCGGCGCGAGCCGTGCAAGCTCTACTTCAACAGGCCGGTCAGCGCAACCGCCGGCGCTGACTTCATGCGCGGCTACCTGACCGTGATCAAGCAGCCAATGGACCTGGGCACGGTGACTCGCAAGCTCGAAGAAGACAGGCGCGCCCGCGCGCCCGCGTGTGCCCTCTCCCGCGCATGCGCCTGACGGCTCCGCCGGCCGCGCCACAGCAAGCGCCCGGCGGACGAGAAGCACTACCAGTTCCTCGAGGACTTTGCGTGCGACTGCCGGCAGATCTGGAAGAACGCCCTGGTGTTCAACGAGCCGCGCGGCAAGCCGGAGCCCAACAAGCCCGGCAGCCCGGCGTACATCTTTGACCACGCCTCGAAGCTGGCGAGCGACTTTGAGGCGAAGCTGGCGGAGATGCACCGCGAGCTGGAGAAGGAGGCGCCCCCGTGCCCGAGGTTGCTGCGCGCGAGGCTGCTCCTCGCCGACGTGCGCCGCTCCCCCTTCTCGGAGCACTACCGGCGCGAGAAGGACTGGCGGAAGTTGGGTGACGAGTACGTCGCCTTCCTGAGGGAGGAGATGAAGAGGCCTTCCGAGCCGGAGGACCTCGACTCGATCACCGACTGGCTGAGGAAGGTGCAGCGCCAGGCGGACGGCGAGGACGCGGGGCAGGCCGCCTGGCTCGTCGGCGAGGCCGGGCTCCGTCGAGCCGGAGGCGGCGGGCGGCAGGGCCCACTCGGATCCTTCCCGGAACCTTCCACGTAGGCGTGGCTCGCCGAGCTGAAGCGGCGGGTGGTGCGGGTCTGCGAGAACGCGCTCGCGTACAACCAGGGCCGCCAGGCGGCGGGGAAGTGCGCCAAGCACCTTAAGGAGGCCTTCGAGCTGCGGGTCGAGAGCATCCAGACGGCGGCGGAGCCTCCGCCGCGGGGCGCGAGGGCGGCGGAGCGCGAGGGCGGGCCGACGTTTGCGCAGAAGCGCGAGCTGCTGCGCGAGCTGCACGACCTGTCGCCCCTCGACCAGTCGCGCGTGGCGCGGCAGCTCGCCAAAGAGAGCCCGCGCGCGCTGAAGCCGCTCGACGGGCGCGAGGCAGGGTCGTCGAAGCGGGTGCGGGTAGAGCTCGATGAGCTCGACGCGGAGACGTTCGCGAGGGCGCGCGAGCTCGCCGAGGAGCGAGCGCGCAAGGCGGTGGAGATGGACTTGCAGGATGAATTAGAAGAGTACCCACAGTGACAGAAAATAATACACCAAAGTGTACACATAGTGTGCGTATAATAGTACTTGGTCTTGGATACTAGCACGTAGCGCAAGACGCGCGGGGAGGCCCCGCGGCCGCGCTGCTGGTGCCGCGCGGCGGCGAGTTGGCGGCGAGGCCGAGGGCGTGTGGCCGCGGTGGAAGGTGTGCGCGGGCTGGCTCCCTTCTCCCTCTACAGACTACACCGCTGCACCACCAGCGTCACTACCGGCCCTCACGGAGGGGGCCGCTGCGAGCATCACCCGGCGGCTCGCAGTCGGGAGTGCCAAGCCTCTCACGCGGCCCAAAGGCGAAGCATCGCCGGAGCCGATGACGATGACGACTGGGGCCTTGCAGAGCGGGCACATGTTTGGACCCTGGCCGCCGCCGCCGCGCCCGAGCAGCCACGTCTCAATGCAAGCCGTATGGTATCGGTGCCCACATGGCAGCGTGGTCGCCTTCTCTCCTTCGGCAAAAGCGCATAAGCAGATTGCGCAATCCTCGCCCGTCTCGCCCGCCGCACAGCTCGCCGTCGGCAGCGCTGCGACCGCCGTAGACAGCTCGAGCTCTGTGGCGCCGCCTCCGCCTCCGCCTCCGCTTCCGCCACCGCCTCCGCCACCGGCGCCACCGCTCGTGCCGCCGCCTGCAGCGCGGCGGCGCCTGCGCAGCCAGCGCCTCGCGAGGAGTGCGATCATCGCAAAGACCACCAGGCAGGAGAGGAGCGTGACGATTCGCGAGCCACCAAACCGTTCGGCCATCGTCGGGTCGCAGCACGCTCTGGCTGACGCGTCTGGCCGAGGACCGGCGGGCGGGGGCGGCGGGTTGGCGAGGCAAGCGTCGCTCGGAGCCCGCTCAAACTTGAACGCGTCGGTGACCCAATCTGCGGTGGGGAAGATAGGCTGTGTGGGGTGGTGGCGGACGGATGTGCGCTAGGAGGTGAGGGCTGTCGCAGTGCGCGCACAGCAGACGCTGCGGTCGCACTGGTCGGTCCCAGCGTTTGAGGAGACGACCTGCCCAAAGCCTTGGGCGAAGTAGAAGAAGCCGAGCGGGTTCCAGCCCCCGCCGTTATGTGACTGATCAATGAAGACGTGCGTGACGGTCGGGTCAGCCGGGCTACCATGCGTCAGAGTGATTGGGACGCGACTCGGCAGGTATCTCGAGCAGGACTCGCCGCCAGGGTGCCACTCGGAGACGGCGAAGCAGCCGGACGTGTTGCGGCCGCTCAAGGAGTAAACGGCGCTGACACGGCCCTTGTTCTGGCCATCGTCGTGGTGCCACGAAAGGCCTCCCCCGTTCGCATCTTCACAATACTTGTACGAGCCCGTCAACCAGCCGGTGCCGGTGACTCCCTCGCTACGGTCGTCGAGGATGAAAGAGTCAACCATCGGGAAACTTCGTGCGCAGGAAGAAATTTTAAACCGTTGGGCGCGCTCCTCACGTGCCGTTCTCCCATCCCTCCCTTGGGTTGTCTGTTTTCTTTTTTTTTTCCCCCCCCCCCCCCCCCCTCCCCCCTCCGCCGTCGCCGCCTCTCTCGTCGCGCCGCGCCGCGGCCCGCGCACGGCGCTCGTACAATGCGGATTGACAATGGAGAGTCACACACACTGTACAAGACCCGACGGTACAAGACTCGACTGTACAAGACTCGACACTACGTCTGAACGAGAAAAGGGCACACGGAGACGAGCGGACGAGAGGTCCGGAACCGGGGGACCAAAGCGCTCCCGAGTGACTAAGCAGGCAACGTACGCAGCGTGGCCCTTGGCAGCCGCGGGATCCGTCTCTCTCGCCCGCCGCCGCGCGCGGCGAGTTCGCGCAAGGTGGGACCTCCTAACAGAGGGCTGGGCTACTTGCAGGGCGTCTTGTTGAGAGCCTTCTCGGCGGTGGCGCACGGCGTGAAGCGCAGCGTCACGGTGCCCTCCTCCTCGACTTTCTCCATGCGGTACCCTGCCCGGCGAGGGAGCCACGCAAGGTGAGGCAGACCTCTCTCCGCTGCGGGCGGGGCCGCCGCACCGTCCCACTCGACCACGCCCTTGAGCTCCTTGGGCGCCGTATCCATCACCAGCTCGAGCGGGTAGGCGTACCTGGGCGGGGAGCGCGAGGGGCGGGCGGCGGTGTGGGAGCGGCGTTGGGGCTCGCGCCGCCGCGGGCGGGGCGGCGCGCCCAAAGTTGACCGAGTGGCGGAGGTGGTGGTCGGCGTGGAAGTTGTCTCCGTGCAGCGCGGGCTTGTCGGAGCGCGAGTGGAAGCCCCACCTGCGCGGCGGCGTCTCGCTCACGGCAGCCGCGTCGCACGCTGGGGCGAGGGTTCAGGCCGCAGCAAAGCACTTGTTGTACCACGAGACGCCGAGCACGTGGCCGCTGAGCGAGGCGGGCTGCAGGCCGAACCCGAGTCCGAGGGCGAGGTCGGACATGAGGATGAGCCACTCCTCGGGCGCTGGGGGCAGGGTGCGAGGGGCGGTGCCGTCGGAGGCGGGCGGAGGCGGGCTGGGGGGTGGGGAGGGGGCGGAGGGAGGCGGCGCCCCCCGACCCAAAGATGTGCGCGTCGAAGGGCGTGCAGTCGTGCAGGTAGTGGTGGAACTTGTGCGCGTCGTTGTAGACATTGGTGATGTGCCCCATCCTGTGGATGTGGTAAAAGTGGACCTGCCAGTAGCGCTCGAGGTGGCCGCTCACGCGGGCCGAGAGGCCGAGCGACGCGTCGAGCAGCCACGGCAGCAGCTCGAGCTCGAGGCCGAAGCAGGCGGGGAGCAGCACCAGGTAGTACGTCTTGCAGTTGAGGAAGCCGTACGCCATCGAGGCGAGCACGCGCCGCGTCGGCACGGGCTTGGGCGTGCCCTTTGGCGTCCAGCCGAGGCACACCGCGCAAAAGGCGTGGTCGACGAGGAGGAAGAGGGCGAGGAAGCGGGCGTCGAGCGTGAGCGTCGGGTTTAGCCACGGCGGGAGGGCGGCCCGCACGGCGAGGCTGAGGAGCGGGAAGACGAGGGCGTGGCCCGTGTAGAGGGTGAAGACCGTCTCGAGCCCGTAGGCGATGGCGACAAACGTGCTGTACGGCAGAAACAAAAACTGGAGTAGCGAGGCGAGGAGGAGGGAGGCGAAGGAGCCGCAGCAGGCCGCCACGACGGTGGTGCCCCGCGCGAGCCAGAAGAGGTACTGCTTGGTCATCGGCTCGGCGGGCACGCCGTGGCAGAGGCTGCCGATGTAGGCGTTCAGCTTGGACAGGCCGGAGGCGTAGAGCTTGGGGTACGACGCCGGGAGGGTGAGGTCGAACGCCTCGCCCTTGGCCATCCGCTGCGCGAGCGCCTGCTCATCGTACAGCTCGACTGGAAGGGATCTGAACGGCTCGAGGAGATACGAGAACCAGAAGCGAAAGAGCGCGGCGTTGCCGAGGGTGATCGAGCGCGCCCAGTCGGCGAGCGGGATCATGAGCGAGAAGCCTTGGTGGGTGAGCCAACAAGCCACGAACGTGCGACAGTCGGATTGAGGGGTACATACGGAGCTTTTTCTTTTCCCTGGCTTTTAAAGTTTATTCCGGCCCAAAAATGCTAGTGTGCTATGCCATTTGTGTGGTGCAAGACGGGGGGGCCTTTTGTAAGAGGCGCTTATTGAATTCTTTTTCGTAAATTTAGAAAAACCGGCCCGGGCTGAAAAAAACCGAGAAACCCCCCCCCCTTAAAAGTCGGGCTCAGTACTTTCTTTTTTGACTTTGACGAGGCTCACATCAACGAATTCGCGGCAGCCGAACGAATGGCGTACATCCGCCCTCCCTCGATGGACGAGAGGCTGGAGAAGGATTACCTCGCGGCCGCGCACTGGGCGACACTGCGGGAGAAGGCGCGCCGCCAACCAGCGCGCAACCACCTCGCGGCGGGTACGCAGCGGCCCCTGTCTTGACAGGCGGTCGAGGAGGCGGCGGCCGGCTACAACATATCGACCGACGAGTACCTCGCAGCAATGGACCTGAACGCCTCCACCATGTTCCAAGCGCGCCCGGCTCTGATGGATGCGATGGAAGCGGATTACATGCGAGCCCCGAGTCGCTGCACCCGTGAGCCTCCGGTTTGGCCCTCACGGCCCGCGCCCGCTCGCCAGGCACGCCTTCATCATCGCCGACACGCGAGAGGCCAAGAGGCGGGAGAGCGTCGAGGACAACACGTCCCGCGCGGACAAGTGGGCCTTGCGATGCATGATGGCGTGATGCGGCTTTGGCGCATTGGCCCGGGGACAGCGATTGGGGACTGGCGCCTCCGTCACCCCGCCCGAACAGTCGTTGCCCGAGCGTTCACGTGGTCGGTGCTGGTAGTCAGCGCACGACCGTTGTCGACCGTTCGCCGTGCTCGCTCCCTTCTGTTCCTGGTCGGACGGGAGCATCTAGAGCTCTGGCCACTCTCGGAGTACGGAGAGTGCGCATCTCACACAAAACTCACTTTGTGACTTATCCTACTCACTTCACCACTCACAAACAAACTCTCACCAACTTACATCTGGCAGCTGGCTGTCACCAGCTGTCACCAGCTGTCACCAGCTGTCACCAGCTGTCACCAGCTGTCGTTGCTGCTGTCGGTTGCTGCTGTCGTTTCGCAGCCGCTGTCACGACATATTGACCACGTCGCGACCGTTGACGTGAACTCCATATGTCACCTAGCATCTCACAACTTGCAACAACAACAACAACAACATGTACATGTGTGCATGCCACATGTCCATGTGCACGTTCTGCGAGTGAAAGCTCTTGGGACTTGGCTCTTGCGGCGACTTTGTTCCGACGCGGGTGCGGCGCGTTGAGTCGCGCGCACACGTACAAGGCCAGGGGTCTGTGGATAAACTTATCGTTTTCTCTGTTTCCCCAACGGCAGTGCTCCGGTGCACAGAGCGCGAGTGGCTAAAGCTCGCCACTATAGGTGGCGTTGGCCACCAGAATGCACGCCGCTGCTATTCCGGACGAGCTCGTCGAGCTGTCTGCCGAGCTCGAGGCGCTTGGCGGCGGTGACACCCGCGTCGGCGAGGCCACCGTCTTCTGCCGCGTCCGGCCGGTCGAGCGCGCCTCCGAGGCACCCATCGTCACAGTCGGCAGCTCTGGCTCACACATGCTTGTGCGCGACCCGCGCACGTCGGATACGACGCCAGCGGCGCACGCGGTGCGTCGCTTTCGCATCTCTCCCGGCGGTGCCATCGGCGGGGCGGCGGCCCTGGCGGCGCCGGTGGGAAGGGGCGCGACGCAGAGCGATGTGGCCGCCAGCGTCGGCCGCGAGGCACTCGAATGGTGGCTGGCGGGCTTCAACGCGAGCGTCATCGCGCACGGCCAGACGGGTGCGGGCAAGACCTACTCCCTCTACGGTCCCGCCGCCGCCGTGTACGCCGAGTCTGTGCCTCCCGACGCGATGGGCCTCGTGCCGCGGCTGCTCGGCCGGGTCTACGAGGCGCGGCGGAGAGACGCCCTTGCCTCCCGCCACGCCCGCCTCTACTCCACCCACACCCTCCTTCGCACCCGCTCCGCCCGGAGCCCCAAGAACACCACCCGCCGCCACCCGCCGCCAGCGTTGCCACCGCCGAGCCTCTTCCGCCATCACCAGCACCTCGCCCCGCCTCCACCGCCTCCTCCAGGCGATTGAGGCGGCAGCGACGAGCGAGGACGGCGCGCCTCGCCTCTCGCTCGGCGTCTCCTGCTTCGAGGTGCGCCACGCCAGCGTCGTCGACCTCCTCGCGCCCGAGCAGCGCGGCGGCGGCGGCGGCGGCGGAGGAGGAGGAGGGCGCGCGGCCGACGACTTTGTGGCGGTGAGCGCTCCCGAGCTGAGCGACGCGCTCTCGCTGCTCGCGACGGCGCAGCGGCGCTCAGCCAACTGGTCCGTCGCGCCGGGCGGCGCCGGAGGGCGGCCCATGTTGGTAGCAACGGCCGGCCGTGCGAGCGTGGTGCCGCGGCTGACGCTTGTGCGTGATGTGTGACACGACTTGCTGCACAGCGTGGCTCTCCTACAGGTGCTGCGGCTGACCCTGCACGACAGCGAGCGGCGCTCGGCGGCGACGCTGCACGTGGTGGACCTGGTCGGCACTCTGCCGGCCGCTTCGGCGGCGGCCGGCGGCGGCGGGGTTGACCTCGAGCGGCGCTGCCTCGCGCAGCAGGTGCTCAGCTGGACCCGGCTGCTCGCCGAGGTTGCGCAGCTCGACGCGTCGGCAGGGACGGGCGGGCTCAAGACGGCGCGCGAGTCCAAGCTGACCCAGCTCCTCGCGCCCCTCCTCTGCGGTGGCTCGCGCACCTTCCTGCTCGCTTGCGTGCGCGCCGGCGCGAGCCACTTTCTCGACACGTGCAGCACGCTGCGCGTCGCCTCGCGCGCGCTCTCGATCCGCACGGCTTGCATGCGCGCTCTGGAGGTGCGGCGGCCTCGGCCTGCCGCTGTCCTGCGGGGCTACCCCTCAAGCCGGCTCCCCCCGCCGCAGGTCTCGTACGGCGACCTCGGCTTGCTCCCTACCGCGGCCGTGCTGCCGCTGCCTCCTCTGCAGTGGGAGGCCTCGCCGCCGCGCTCGCCGCCGCGCTCGCCGCCGCGCTCGCCGCCACTGTCGCCGCCCCGGGGCAACGGCTGCGGCGGACCGTCGGGCAGCGGCGATGAGGACGGCGAGGGTCGCTGGTCGCGCCGGTGCAGCGCGCCCGCCCGCCAGGCGAAGCACCGCGCCACGCCGAACCGCAAGCGCCGCCAGGCTGCGCACGGCGGCGACGCGGCGAGAGGGACGAGGGCGGTGGTGAGCGAGGTGGGCGAGGAGGAGCTCGACGAGGCGCAGCTGAGCGGCAGCGAGGGCGGCGGCGGCGTGGGTGTGCGCCGCCCTCGGCGCGACGACGCTGCGTACGAGGAGGAGCTGTGCGTGGGGTGGGGCGGGGAGGAGGAGGGGTGGGGCGGGGAGGAGGGAGGGCACGAGGAGGGAGGGCACGAGGAGGGGGGGCACGAGGAGGGGCTGTACGCGGAGCTGCGCCGCCGCGAGCAGGAGCTGCTGGCTGCCCGCAGGCGTATCGAGGAGGCGTGGCCAGACCGGCGGCGAGGCGGGCGGGGCTCGGAGGCCGCGACGTCGGGCGGGGAGGGGGAGGAGCAACCGGCGGAGCCTGAGGCAGCGGCGGGGGTGGGGGCGGAGGAAGGGTCGGCCGAGGAGGAGGACGTGCTGTCGGGTGGTAAGGACCGCCACGCGAACGGCGGCGCGGCGGTCCGGCTGGCGGAGGAGAGGCGCGGACCTCCGGGCATCTCGTGGGCGTCGGAGGACGTGTCGGAGGCGCTTCGGCTCGAGGTGAGCGACATGCTAGCCAGGCTGAGCGTGGCCGCGGGGCGCGCCTCCGTGCCGGGCAGCGCCGCCGCGCCTGGCGAGGCGGCCGAGCAGGAGGCGGCAGAGCAGGTCGTGGTGGCCCAGGAAGCCAAGCAGTGGGTGCGCGCTGAGCTCAAGCGGCGCGTCGACGAGCAGCTGGCTGCCCGCCGGTCGGCCTCAACGGCGCCACCCTCCTCCGCCACCCCCTCCCCCGCCGCCGGCGACGAGCCCCTCCCCTCGTACTCGGCACAGCACGCGAGCAGCACCGCGCGCTACGCCAGTCGACCGCGCGCCAACGGGCGCGGCGAGGCCAACGCCGCCCCGAGGTGTGCGGCGCGAGGCGCGGAGGACGAGACGCCGGCGGCGGCGGACGCGTACGGCGAGGCTGGTGCGAGTGAGGCGGACTCGAGCGACGGCTCCGCGAGTGGGCACGGCGCGGTGGCGGCGGCGGCGGCGGGCGCGGCAGCGGGCTCGGCGGCGAGGCGGCGCGACGACGTGCAGTGCGAGAGCTACGAGACGGTGCTGGGCATGCTCAAGGAGGCGGACGAGGCTCGCTGGGCGGAGCACCGTCGCGTGGAGGCTTCCTCTTTCCCTGAGGCGGAGGTGCGGTGGTGCGCGCGCCCCCTGTTCACCGCGCCTCTCGCCGCCTTGGACAGGAGCTCAAGCTGGAGATGAGGGAGGCTGCCGCGGCGCAGGCCGTGGCGCTGCAGGACGCGAAGATGGAGGCGCTCGTGCTGAGCAAGAAGCTGCGCCGGCTCGAGGCGGGTGGCAGCCACGCCTCGCTCTTTGAGGTGTACGAGGAGGAGAGCCGCCGGCGCCGGAGGGGCGGGCCGACCCCTCGTGGCGCGTCCTCACCGACGACGGCTGTGTTTGGTAGGAGCTCGCGGCGAGCCAGGCCGAGGCTGCGAGGCAGCGCGTCGTGGTCGGCGAGCTCGAGTCGGCCGTGCGCGATCTCCGCCTCGAGATCGAGACGTTGCGCGCCGTCGCCGCCGAGGCGGGCGACCCCGCCTTGCGCGTCGCCGGTAGTGAGGGCCTCGCTAGCGGCGCGGTGGACGTTTTGGCCGAGGGGCGTGCCGCGAAGGTGCGTTCCTGGAAGCGCGCGCTCGCCATCGCCGACAAGGAGCGGGCGGTTCTGCGCGCGGAGCTCGCCGGGTTGCAGAAGCGGATCCGGCACGCCGACTTCCACCGGCGCGCGGCCGAGGACTCGTCGCGCAAGCTGCTCAAGGCGAGCCGCGAGACGGAGCGCTTGACGGCGCGTCCTCTGGCTTCGCCGCCCCGCCGGCTGGTCTCTTCCGGATGGCTCGCGCGGCTTGCTCTGGATAGGCCGAGCTACGCGACGCGCGGCTGGCGCAGTCTCAGGCGCAGGCCGCGCTCCTCCCCGCGGAACGGGAGCGAGAGGCGTTGCGCGACACGTGCCGCCAGCTCGAGGAGCAGCTCCAGCTCGCCCAGGCGGCGAAGCGCGAGCTGCAGTTCGAGCGGCGCAGGGACGAGCTTCGGCTGCGCCACCCGCGGTGAGATCCCGACCTCCCCCTGACCCGCCCCACGCCGCTTCGACGCGCAGCACCTCGCACGGCCCTCCGCCTCTACCCTCCTCCCGCCCCCGGCTCCCCAGGCTCAGCGAGGCTTCGCGCTCCTCCCCGCGAGGACGCGGCGGCGGCGGCGCGGCGGCGCGGCGCGGGTCGACGTGCGAGCTGCTGCGGCTGCTGGAGGCGGAGCTGGGGACGACGGGCGTGCGCGTGCTGCCGAGGGTGCACGTGTTGCTGCAGCGCGCGCAGCGCGAGGCGGGCGCGGAGGAGGAGGCGCGACGCGAGGCCATGGCGCGCGAGGAGGAGCTCATGCAGATACTCGTCGACGAGCAGCTGACCAGAGGCGGCGGCGGGGTGGGCGCGGCGCCTGCAGCTGCGAGGCCGTCCATCAAGGCCTAGCGCCGGCGACGCCCCCCTTATTTAGGCTTACACTGATGACGTATGATTTTTTAATTTTTGATCCACCTCTCTAACCACGACGGGACGGCTCTATCTACGGGGTGTGGACCCTGAGTTGACCAGGGGTTGTGCGCCGGGCCCTCCTGCTCGGCTCCAGCCGGTAGACAAGTCTTGTCATCAAGAGAGTAGATGGATCTGACCTCGGGGCCGATGTGACCAAGCGCTGGTAGCGTGGTTTTACCTCCCCCCCATGGTCTCAGCTCTCACAGTGTGCCGGCAGTCGCCGAGCAGTGTCGCTCACACAAGCCGCAGCACAAGTGACTGAGGGCCAGTGAGGGCGAGCCCATCGCTGTCACAGCTGTGGCAGCCGCACAGTAGGCTGTGTCAGCTGTGCAGAGTGTGTGAGCAGCAGAGGAGCTGCTCTCCAGGCTTCTGTCGCAAAGAGCTGCATGCCACCGAAAGCGCTGTCGAGGTTCGCCGAGCGCGGCGCAGGTTGGAGGAAGCCGTCACCGACGAGCGCGTTGGAGTATTCACTCCGGACAAAGACGGGCACACAGCGGACGGTGCGGGGCGTGTGCCCGTCATAGCGGCGAGGCGCGGGACCGTCTGTGGCGAGGTGGGTCGCGTCCTCCGATTTCCTCAACTCAGGGTCCGCTCCCTCTACTGACGACTCTGTGTATATGCTGTATCTCCACGAGATCGTTATATATAGAGAGAGAACTCGCAGCGCTCCGTGTCCGACGTCTTAGAGAGCCGTACGGCTCTACGTACTGTATGCTGAGGGTCCTGAGCGAGTACTAACACGTACACGACGTAACGCGAATCGTCTCACAATCATCTAGCTGAGACGATAGTCAATAGAGAGGCCGTCAGTGACTCACAGCCCCAGCCTGGACAGGGCGTTGTAGAGCGGCATGCTCGCCTCGAGCTGGTTGTAGTACACCTCCGCCGCGAGCTGCTGGAGGGCGATCGAGACGGTGGGGTACGCGTGCATGATCGAGGCGAGGGCGGGCAGCTTGACCTTCCCCGCCATCGCGACCGATATCTCAGAGATGAGCTCGCCGGCAGAGGGGCCCATCACGGTGGCGCCGAGGATGGCGCCCGACCTTGGCTCGTACACAACCTTGAGGAAGCCGAGCGAGGCCTCGCCCATCGTGACGGCGCGGTCCACCTGCCCCATCCGCCGGTACGCCACCGCCACGCCGCCCGCCTTGCCCTCCGCCCGCGCCTCCGACTCGGTGAGCCCCACCTGCGCGGCGGCGCCAACAGGGAGCGTGTGTGTGCAGGGGCAGTGGGTGGGGCCCATATCTCCCCGTATCTCCCCGTATCTCCCCGTATCTCGCTCGGGGGGGGGGGGGGGAGGGGGCGTCTGCCCACCTTCGCAACCTCGGGCGAGGTGAAGACGCAGCCAGGCACGCGGCTGGTGGCCACGCCTTGGTCGCTGAGCGGCAGCAGGATGTTGCGCGCGGCGATGGCGCCCTGGAAGCCGGCGTAGTGCGTGTACTGCTGGTCGCCGGTGCAGTCGCCGGCGGCGTAGACGCCCTAGCGGCAGCAAGCTGTGTGACCCTCTCGGGCGGTGGCGGCGGCGGCGGGGGGGAAGGGGTGTGGGTGGGGTGTGGGGTGGGGTGCGCGCCTTGACGGTCGTGCGCAGCTTAGCGTCGACAGCGATGCCTCCCGTGGCGGCGCTGAGCTCGACGCCGAGGGCAGAGAGGCCCAAACCTGTGGCACGTGTCGGACGCTGCCACGGACGCTGCCACGGACGTGTCCACCGTCCATGAGAGGAGGAAGGGGCGGGGCGGGGGGGGGAGAGGGGGTGCGGCTGGTGCGCCTTCGGTGACGGGCACTCTGCCGACGGCCGAGAGGAGGGCCGTCCCCTCGACCACGCTGCCGTCCGAGCAAGTGAGGGCGTGCCCGCCTCCCGCGCGCGCCTCCACTGCCGCGGCACGCGCGGCGACCAGCGCCACGCCGTCCGCACGCAGCGCCGCGGCGAGGTCGTCCGACGCCTCGGGCTCGTGTCTGCGGGGGGCGAGGCTCCATCTCGGCTATCTCTCGGCTACATCTCTGTGCGTGGGCAGGAGGCGAGGCTGCATCTGGGCCGATCTCTCGGCTACATCTCCACGCCCGGGCAGGAGGCGAGGCGCGACGAGGGTCACCGACGAGCCGAGCCGCGCGAAGGCCTGGGCAAGCTCGCACCCGACCGGGCCTAGCAGTAGGAGGGGCTGCTGGGGGGTTGGGAGAAGGGCCCGGGAGGCGGAGGAGCACAGCCCGCAGCCGACCGCGCCTCCTCCGACGACCGTGAGCCTCTCTGGCAGCGTGTCGAGGCTGAAGATGCCTTCGTAGCTTAGGGTTAGGGTCAGGGTCAGGTCAGGGTCAGGGTGAGTGTCGAGGCTGAAGATGCCTTCGTAGCTTAGGGTTAGGGTCAGGGTCAGGTCAGGGTCAGGGTTAGTGTCGAGGCTGAAGATGCCTTCGTAGCTTAGGGTTAGGGTCAGGGTCAGGTCAGGGTCAGGGTTAGTGTCGAGGCTGAAGATGCCTTCGTAGCTTAGGGTTAGGGTTAGGGTCAGGTCAGGGTCAGGGTTAGTGTCGAGGCTGAAGATGCCTTCGTAGCTTAGGGTTAGGGTCAGGGTCAGGTCAGGGTCAGGGTGAGTGTCGAGGCTGAAGATGCCTTCGTAGCTTAGGGTTAGGGTCAGGGTCAGGTCAGGGTCAGGGTGAGTGTCGAGGCTGAAGATGCCTTCGTAGCTTAGGGTTAGGGTCAGGGTCAGGTCAGGGTCAGGGTGAGTGTCGAGGCTGAAGATGCCTTCGTAGCTTAGGGTTAGGGTCAGGGTCAGGGTCAGGGTCAGGGTGAGTGTCGAGGCTGGAGATGCCTTCGTAGCTTAGGGTTAGGGTCAGGGTCAGGTCAGGGTCAGGGTGAGTGTCGAGGCTGAAGATGCCTTCGTAGCTTAGGGTTAGGGTCAGGGTCAGGTCAGGGTCAGGGTGAGTGTCGAGGCTGAAGATGCCTTCGTAGCTTAGGGTTAGGGTCAGGGTCAGGTCAGGGTCAGGGTGAGTGTCGAGGCTGGAGATGCCTTCGTAGCTTAGGGTTAGGGTCAGGGTCAGGGTCAGGGTCAGGGTGAGTGTCGAGGCTGGAGATGCCTTCGTAGCTTAGGGTTAGGGTCAGGGTCAGGTCAGGGTCAGGGTGAGTGTCGAGGCTGAAGATGCCTTCGTAGGTGAGGTGAGGCACGGAAGCGATGCCGCGGATGTCGAGCGGGCGGGGCCGAGCACCTGAGGAGCGGGCTCTCCGGTCCGGGAGACGGCGAAGGGAGTGCGAGGCAAGGTAGGCCTCTCACCCGTCGCCAGAACGACGCCCTTGGTGGCCTCGTAGACGGTGGCAGTGCCACCGCCGCCACTGCTGACCGAGACACGCCGAGCGTCGACGAGTGTCGCCGCGCCACTCACCGTCTCGATACCCAGCGCGCGCAACGCCTCGGGCGAGTCGTCTGCATCGTAGATCTGGCCGATGGTGCGGCCGATCCGAGCCTTGACTGCAGCCATGTCGACAGATACGGTCGCCGGCTGCGCCACGCCGAACTCGGCCGCCGTTCGCAGGGCGTGGGCCCGCTCCGCCGACGCGAGGAGCGTCTTGGACGGCACGCAGCCTGTCCACGTGCAGTCGCCACCGAGCCGCTCTCGCTCGATCAGAGCAACACTCTTGCCAAAGCGAGCTGCGAACTTGGCAGCCGTCAGGCCCGCGGAGCCACCACCAACGACGAGCAGATCGAACGACGTTGGCCCAGCGAGCGAACCGCCGGGAAGGAGGTGGGCGAGGGCCATCATGACGGCTTCAGCCAACAGTCGCGACACGGTGGGTGTGAAGTCCCCCCCCATCCCCAGGGCCTCCAGGGCTCGCACCTCAACCTCTCACAGGCCAGCGCACAGCGCCATAGGAGGTATTTTCTTCTCAATAACAAGGCTGTGAACAGGGCTCGCACCTCAACCAGTCCTCAACCTCTGACAGACCAGCGCACAGCGCCATAGGACGTATTTTCTTCTCAATAACAAGGCTGTGAACGTTCATGACTGTCTCTCAGCGATTTCGGGCCCGGGCTTGTGCGTTTATGTGAGGAACGTTCATGGATCATGGTCTCGCTCGTCGCTCCTCGGACCTCGCGCCAGTGCGACGTCCCGCAGTTAATAGAGATGGCTAATCACGCGCCGCCCCTCGCGCACGGCCCCGCGAGTGAGTCAACGCATCCCCCACGGGTTGTTGGCCAGCACCTGGTACAGCGGGTGGTACACGCCAACCACCTACAGTCACCGGGCTCCGTGTCAGCACGAGAAGAGGAGGCGCGTGTCTCGTCGATTCGGCCGTCAGCACGTCACGAGCGATGCCAAGTGCCTCGCGGCAGAGGACTTTCGCCTCCTCCTCGCGGCCGAGCTGGAAGAGCAGAGTGGAGAGGCCTAAGGGAGAGCCCACACTGCCTCAAAACGTTGACGCCACACACAGACCGCATGCGAGCGAGGCGGCTGCAAACCTTGCATGGCGTTGAGGGCGTGAGGGTGCCGGCTGCCGACGGTAGACCGCAGCACCTGAAGCACCTCGCGGTAGAGCGGCTCGGCTCCGGCGATGTCGCCCTTCGCCTTAGGTGGAGGAGAGGGAGGGGGTTGACCGAGGGAGAGAGAGGGTGACGACAACCGGCCACACGCCACGCCTTGAGCAGACCCGCGAGGTTGAAGGTCGAGTTGAGGGTGTCCTCGTGCGAGGCGCCGAGGACGTCGCGGCGGGCGGCGAGGGCCTCGCGGTAGAGCTGCTCGGCCTCCTCCAACTCGCCACCCTTCTTGAGGACGAGCCTGCTCGCAGCACGAGAGGGGCGTGAGAGCCCGAGGCGATGTTGGCGGACTTGCCAAGGGGAGTCGCGCGCCCCAAGTTGTTGACCGACGTGAGCGTGCTCGGGTGCCGATCGCCGAGCGACCCGCGGCTCACCTCGAGAGTCCGACGTAGGAGGGGAAGCGCCCCGCCCAGGTCGCCCCCCTCGAGCATCGCCATCGCGAGGTTGTTGGTCGCATCGCACGCCATGTCCGTCACGCGCTCGTCCACACCGCCGTGGGCAGCCGTTGGAAGCGAGCGCAGCCCGTGCCGGTACAGCGCCTCGGCCTCGGCGTAGTGGCCCTGGTCAGCGAACTCTCGCGCCATTTCGAGGGCGTTCGAGAGGCTGATGGAGCCAAAGTTGTCGCGCTGCGCGCGCGCCGCTTCGGCTATGAGCTCGATTGAGAGCTGGTCCCGATACCGCTGCTTGCACTGGCCACACTCGATCGCCGCGTCGATATTCACACTGCTGCGGCGCCAGCGGGTGAGGCACTCACGATGCGCCCACGCCGATGTGCCACGGCATGAGCATGGCTGCGAGAGAGGGCAGTGAGGCGCCGCCGGCTCGAAGCAAATGCGACAAATGGGCACGTCGGCGCTTTCTCCTGTCGTACGAGTCACGTTATGCAGCCTGACGGAAAGGTTTGCGCCCGTTCCAATCAGCTGGACGGGGAGTCGCATGTTGCCGCCGAGCCGGCCCGTCACAATAGCCCGCTGCCCATTCAACTCTTGTCGATTAAGCGAATGGAGGCTGACCAGCTCGCCAGCCACTGGTGCTTCGGCGGCGGGGAGTGCATCGGACATGCTCACTCACCGGGGATTGCAAATGAGGTCCCCCAAAAAAATTTATTGACGCGGGTTGGGCGTCCCCGGCCCGTTTTGGACTCGAAGAAGAGCAAAAGGAAAACGGGGTCTAAATATACTGCTAATAATGCCCCCTGGCCGCCATAAAAAACCTGGGGAAGAATATACCGGCGATGCACATAATATACACGACCACTTAACGGCCACTAAGTCTGTGTACCCGGCGCATACGGTGTGCTGGGTTTGGCTCTACGAAGGTCGTACGCGAAAGCGGTGCAACGTCTGCCGCTCGCCGCCCACCCGAGCTGCACTCTTGATCAACTCGAACTCCGGGAGAGGGAACCGCTGGCCTCGTCCTGGTACCTCATAGAATAGCATGTTGGGGTCGTCCGGGCCTTTCGGCTGCATTTCTGACGGGTCTGTTGGCGTGCCGTCTCGCCTTGCGCTAGACAGCGTGGCACCATCGTCCAAATTGCACGGAATCTCCATGGGGATTGGGCACCTGTTCTCTTTCAGGGCACTCGTCCAACGGGCGAGGACATGAGCGGCCCGCTGCGCGGCTACCGGATCGAACAGTTCTGATGGCCAGTGGTGCAGATGGCCGATCGTAGCGTGGAGGGTTACAGGAGAGGTCGCTGGCGCAAGTCCGCGAAGCGCAGTGAGACTGTTGGCCGGATCTGTGAAAGTGACCACCATGCTGCCATCCGGTGTGACCGCCGCTCCCATCAGCCGCAAAATGGGCGGTGGTCCTGCGGTCAGGGTGGCGGCGATGGTACCTGCAAGCTGCCTCAGTTCGCCAGTGCTTTTCCCCGGAAAGCGAGCAACCTCCATGTGCAGCGAGGACGAGTTTACCCACCGCACGGCTTGCTGGAGGCGTTTGCGTTCTCGCTTGGCTGGCAACGCCGTCACGAGCTCATCCACAAACGGCACGAAGACGCGCCTGCGCAGAACGTCCACTGCAACGCTACTGCAGTGCTTGCACTTGAGGAATGCAGCAAGGCGGGCGTCCCCAGAATCGTCTGGGGCGAACTCGTCTCGCCATTCAGCCTCAGCACTTGGCCACCCTCCAGTGCCAAGACTGCACCCAGTGCCCCCACAGCTCACGCCCTCCTGGACAGCATGTAGCGTGTGCATCTGGATCACAAACGGCTGGAACTCTTCTGGCGTGGTGCGCAGCTTTTGAAGGGCCGACACAGACTCATCCAGCCGCTCGACACCCCATGCGTACATGAAGAGGCACGCGACGAAGGACGATGAGGCGCAGAACGTCCACCTCAGCAGCTCAAGGCAGCGCATTTTGTCGCGATGATGGGGTGGCAGGCGAGTCCGGGACGCCTCCTTCTAATACCCTTTGTCTGGGACTCGAGAGTCGAGTCCGGGACGAAAACTCGTTATAATAAAACTAGCAGACCTTGCGCGCACGCGCGCCAAATTTGTTTTTCTGTCTGCAACAACAGCCCGAGGGGTGAAATGTCTTTGTTGTCTCTGTAATGAAGGGCCCGCCGCTCCGCCTACGCCGGCGATGACCCTCTCGGCAGAGCGACATCGCGAGCACCGGGCAGAGAAGGACGCAGAAGCGGTTGGATGGAGAGGCAGCCGGCGCACGAGGAGAGGCAGCCGATGGAGCCGACGAGGTGAGTAGACACGAGTTTACCATTCTGCCCGGGGGGGGGGGGGCGCAAGCCCTCCCCACCACTGCTACTCTGTACTGCATGCAACTCAGCAGTGGTCGCAAGCGTCCCAAAGGGCAGGGAGGCAGCCTCGCGCGCTGTCGAACGCCCCCCCGGCCCAAACAGAGGCATCACAATCATGCTCTGGCCAGCGTCTGGGGGGTCGGCATTGCGCAACACACGCCGCAATCAGCCTGAGAGCAGATGATGGGGTGGGCGCGGGTGGACGAGAGTGGAGCCGAGTTGAGTGGGAGAGGGAGCACGCACGTGCAGCGGTGCCGAGAGTGGGTTGAGATGGCACCGCCTGCGGCCGCCCGGGCGGCGACGGCTTGCGCAGGTATGTTGTTCATGTCCTTATCCGCCGCCGCTTGGCTGCAGCAGCCAATGACGCCGCCCGCCTTTGCGAAGGGGCGTCTGGACGCGCTTGGCGGTTGACGCCGGCCCGCCACTGCGCCTCGTTCGCGTCCACCTCCGTCGAGGTCGACGCGTCGAGATCGGAGCGCATCACCGAGACGCCAGAGCCCGCCTTCGCCGACATGATTCGCGGCCGGAGAGCTCGGTGAGTGGTGCCGTCGCCCGAAACGGAAAACCGGCCGCGGGGAAATATAAGGTAAGATGGGAACCGTGACACGGGATGCTCGCATCCCTCCCCTGGGTTGTCTGTTTTCTTTCTTTCTTTCTGCTGAGCGAGGGCTTGTATGTGTGCATGGAGTACAGTGTAGTGTCCACTAGCTCCGTCCGAGTAGAGGGGGCGTTCTGAAGTTACGGCTTTAATTGAGGGGAAACCCGGTACACGGGTCCAACCCCCTCGCGCCTCGGTGCTCGGAGACCCGTGCTTACTTTATGGCCCTTCGCTGCGAACGCGCACCCCCCACACAGGGCTAGGGCTCTAGCCCGTAACCCGATACCGATCATCTGGCCCGCTCTCTGGGTGCGCTTCGCTTCTTACTCTATATAGCTCCTCGGCCACGTTCGCGGTTCGGCCCTGCCCCCCTGGATGTGAGCGGTTACCGACCAGCGACCTGGGGGCGACGCTCTTGCACTCCAAGCGTGCGCTCCAAGTGCAAGCCCCCAACGCCTCGAGCCCAACGCACGAATCAACGGAGACAACGTTGCAGGCGGCGCTCACAAGAAATTTAATGATATTACACTGAGAAAGAGAGCTAGACGGTGCTGCTTCCTCTGACGCCGGCGCGCTCCATCCATCGGCATCTCATCTCCTGCGACAGCCAGGCGACGTGGTTCGGCCTCGCCGCGGCGAGCGTGTACCCGCGCCTCGAGAGGGAGCGGAAGAGGCGCTGGGTGAGCGTGGGCGAGCGCTGCAGCAGGATGTTGGACTCGAATATCACGAGCCGCGGCCGGAAGCCGGGCAGCGCCAGGAAGGCGCGCAGCACCTCGCCGTCGAGCCCCTCGAGGTCGAGGGCGAGCACGTCGACGGCGTCGGCGGAGAGGCCCGCCTCGCGCAGCAATGCTTGCGGCGTGAGGCAGCGCACGCGCAGCGTCTCGACGTACCGAGCCGCTTCGCCCGTCCGCCACCTCTTGCGCGTCACGTTCCGAGGCTTTGCAAACCAGAGCCCGCGATGCGTGTTGTTGTACGAGAGCGAGTTGATCTCGCCTCGCGCCCACAGCGGCGAGTCGGGATAGTCCCGCGCATAGGCCTCCGAGACGGCGTAAAAGGGGACGGTCCCGCTCTGCGCGGGGCAGACCGCCGCCTGCACCGTCCGGTGCACCTTCCGGTCGCTCCGCTGGCCCGCCGCGGCGCGCTCCAGCTCGCGGTAGGCCGTCGGGTTGGGCTCCACGAGCAGCGTCAGGAGGTCCGGCGCCGCCAGCAGCCGGGTAAGCGCGCGACGGCCAGACTCGCACATGTCGTTTAGCCGCGACGCGTCGAAGTCGCCCACGTTGCTGCCAATGTTGACAACGAGGAGGCGGCCGGCGCAGCCGTCGGCCAGCGCTCGGAGGCCGTGCTCCCATGCGACCAGCGCGTCGCACGCCATGCAGTCTGCGGCCCGACGACGGCTCGGAGTGGAGGGCTGGACCTTCTCGAGTACTCGCTCCCCGGCGCCATTTTCCTCTCTTTAAAAAATAAAAACAGGAAACGGTTTCTTTTCGTTCTTCGTACGGGCCATCGTCCGGGCCATGCAAGAGCAGCTGCTCAAGAGCAGACTGATGAGGCTGGCCGTCCTCTGCCTCTGCCTCGTCGCCATTTGTCCTGCTGCGGCCGTCGCCACCCGTGGCGAGGCGTATCGCCTCCAGCGCCTGCAGCGCCAGCGCGCCCGAAGGAGCGCGCCGCCGCCTCCTGTCGCCGTCCCCGCACAAGCCGGTGCCGCCTGCCCCCGGCCAGCCGTGCGCTCCACGTCGTACTTTTACGTGCAGCCCGATAACTCACGCCTCGGGCTCTCCGTGGTCTGCGTCCGCTCCGGGGCGCGCGGCCTCGTTTTTCTCGACGAGGCTGGCTACCTGCGTGAGCCAGCACAACCGGGAGACGTGCGGCGCGGGACGGTGCTCCGGGCGCGTGAGGACGGCAGGCTGGACGTCTCGTTCCGGGAGTATGGCGCCCGCGCCAAACTGGTGTCCGCAGAGTCCACCATCCTTGACGCGCTGCTGGCGGCGCCCGACCACTCGCTGCCTCTCGGCGACAAGTCTCCGCCTACCGAGGCGAGTCCCCTCCTGCCTTGCCTGTCCTCGGCTTTTCTCCGACAGACTCAATCTCGCCCACTCGCATCGACCTCTTCCCGCCTCTCCACCCTCCCCGACCGACTTCCGCCGACCTCTCGGCCTCCCCCGACCTCTCGGCTCCCCCCCGACCTCTCGGCTCCCCCCCGACCTCTCGGCTCCCCCCCGACCTCTCGGCCTCCCCCCGGCCAGGTGCAGCGCTCGCTCGGGCTGTCCAAGAAGGCGTTCAACGGACGCGCCCGGGCGGTGTCAGACGCGTCCACGACACGTCCTTCCTGGGTCGCGTAGGTCTTCAAGGATGCCCTCGGCGGCCTCTTCAAGCGCGGCCTCCTCGCCCGCACGCGCGAGCCGCGAGCCACGCGCCTCGCAGAGGGCGCCTCGTGGCCTGCAGACCTGCCGCGCCCCGCGCCAGACCCTCCCACCCTGCTGCTCGACGTGCCCGCGGCAATGGCAGAGCCGCAGGGCGCTTCGCGCCTGCTGGCGTTGCTCGAGCCCGTCGCTCCTCCTCTCTCCATCACCGGCACTCGCCGCCCCTCCGGAGCGCCGAGCCGTCTCGCGAGGCTCGAGTTCGAGTCGGCCGATGCCGCGGACGCCGCCGCCGCCGCCGTGCGGGAGGAGGGCGGCGCGTGCGGCGTCCGGCTCGCAGACACCTCCACCTCCTCCTCCTCCTCCTCCTCCGCCGAGGGCGCCTTCCCCGACGAGCCGCGCGTGGTCTTTGTGGGCAACTTGCCTCCCGGCGCGGGCGAGGAGGAGCTGTGGGACACCTTCCTCGACTGCGGACGCATCCAGTCCGTCAGCGTCGCCGAGGGCGCGAGCGGAGGCTTCGGACACGTCGAGTTCGACTCGCACGAGGGCGCCGCACAGGCTCGCCGCCCCCGCCGCCCCCGCCGCCCCCGCCGCCCCCGCCGCCCCCGCCGCCCCCGCCGCCCCCGCCGCCCCCGCCGCCCCCGCCGCCCCGGCTCCCCTCGCCGCAGCCGACCCCGTACTTGCCGCCGCAGCCTCTCCCCGTCCCGGCCTCGCGCCCGATTTGCAGGCGCTGCGGCTGCGCGGCTCTCTGCTCCACGGCCGCCGCCTCGTTGTCGACCTCGCGCGAGGAAGCCCTCGCGCGGACGGCGGCGCGGGCGGGCGCGCGGCTGGCAGCGGCCGCAGAGGCGGAGCTAGAGGCGGCGGCGGCGGCGGTGGTGGTGGCGGCGGTGGCGGCGGCGGCGGCTGGAGCTTTGAGCGCGACGAGGCGGAGGAGGAGGCGCTCGACGAGTGTGTCGAGGCGAAGCGGCGGAGGGACTTTGCGACGGCGGACCGGCTGCGCGATGAGCTCGAGGCGAACGGCATATTTCCGGAGCGGGAGAGGCCGGCGCGAGGCGGCGGCGGCGGTGGCGGTCGTGGCTATCGCGCCAGCAACCGTGGTCCGCGCGCTGCCAGCGGATTCGGCAGCCGTGGCGCCGGCGGAGGAGGTCCCTCGCGTGGAGGGTGGAATCGCCGCGTGCAGTAGCGCTGGTTGTGGGCGAGGGCTCGCGTGCAGTGCATGCCGCTTGCAGTGCGCCATGCGAGAGCCAGACGGTTTCTCACGCAGGATTGCGACATTGTACCGCATCATTCACACCTTATGCCACCGCAACAGGTGTAAGCCCTTCTCCTCTTCTCGCTTCTTGTGTGCGCGTGGACGATTTTGGATTTGAACGTCAGTCCAAACAGACAAACAACTCGTGACGACACAAACAGAAACCGACAGAAACACACTCACAGTCTTGGCTAGTGCCATTTCACTGTGGCACAGCTCGCGTTACAAAACCTTGATTTGACCATTTGCGCCATTTTGTCCCTCTCGGTGCCTTCCAGAGGCAGCTGCGACCCTGCCGAGTAGACGGGGGCACTCGGCAGGTGGCGCGGAGTGCCCCCGTCCACTCGGCGGGGTCGCAGCTGCCTCTGTGCGTCCTGGGGAGGGACAAAATTGTCGCCGCCGGAGACGACTCGACGCCGCTGAGATTGGATCAGGTTGCCACGACGAGGTCGAGCACGCTTCTATACGCTCGCCGAGCCTTCCTTTCCATCCAATTAGGCAGCCTGGGAACGGTGGCGGTCAGAGGCAAAGCCTACGAGGGGTGGTGGAACCACATGTCACGGCTACTGCCGGCGGCTCGACCCCACGATAGCCTCCGAAGGCTGACTTTGCGGCACCATCATCGGACGATGTCGACGAGTTGGGTCGCTCTCGCGGTAGCCAGATGACCTCTCTTTCTAGGAGCATCGGCCATGGCCGCAGGGAGCGCGGGGGAGGGCGCTGGAAGCAACACGGAGCTCCGTTGGAGACGTTTTCAAGATTAGCGTGTCAGAGTGAAATGGCACTAGCCCACAGAGAGAGCGAGCAATCGCCATATATACGACCGTCGGCGCTGCACGTGAGGCATAGCTACCCCAACGCCCTGCGAGCTTCCCCGCGCGCCCTCGGCGCCTCGGCGACCCCCCTCGCGAACCCTGTATTGTTACTTTTTTTAACAGTATCCTCTCGTGTGTGAGAACGCCACGCGACGGAGATGGGCGGGGGGGGGGTCGAGAGACGAGAGGCGCGCGCGCGGGGACGAAACGTTTCGAAAAATCAATTGAACAAATCCACATAACCTTCTCTCGACCCATCTTCTCTAGTCTGGGCCGCCTCGTCAGACTCCGAGGGAGGCACACACATCTCTGTCGTGTCTCTCCCTTGACCTCCCTTCTCAGTGGGCCATCACCCGACATCACATTCTTCAGACGCGGGAGCACAATCCCGGACAGCAATCCACGGAGGGGGGCTCTGGCTCAAGCCAAATGAGCCAGAGCGCGAAGAAAGTTCAGCGACCAAGGTCGGGGGGGGGGGGGGGTGACGAGTAGCCAGCCTCAGTTTGGCCCCGCGACCGGGGTGGCCGCATCAGCGGCTTGCGCTGAAGCATACCGCGCTGGGAGATGCTCCTGTGATGGCTGAGTCATAACCTCCACCTCAGGTGTCTGCGCGGGACCCTCTGCGCCCTCAATCCCTCCTTGCACTTGCACCTGCTGCGTCTGCGCCTGCGCTTGTGCCTGCGCCTGCGCTTGTGCCTGCGCCTGCGCTTGTGCCTGCGTCTGCGCTTGTGCCTGCGCCTGCGCTTGTGCCTGCGCCTGCGCTTGTGCCTGCGTCTGCGCTTGTGCCTGCGCCTGCGCTTGTGCCTGCGCCTGCGCTTGTGCCTGCGCCTGCGCTTGTGCCTGCGCCTGCGCTTGTGCCTGCGTCTGCGCTTGTGCCTGCGCCTGCGCTTGTGCCTGCGCCTGCGCTTGTGCCTGCGTCTGCGCTTGTGCCTGCGTCTGCGCTTGTGCCTGCGTCTGCGCTTGTGCCTGCGCCTGCGCTTGTGCCTGCGCCTGCGCTTGTGCCTGCGTCTGCGCTTGTGCCTGCGTCTGCGCTTGTGCCTGCGTCTGCGCTTGTGCCTGCGTCTGCGCTTGTGCCTGCGTCTGCGCTTGTGCCTGCGCACGAGCGGCTAGCGTGGCGTGCCAGTGGTTTTTTATGGCGTTGTCGGTTCGCCCCGGCAGCTGCCGTGAGATCTGAGCCCACCGGTTCCCGTACATGCGCTGCAGCGAGATTATCTTTGCGTCCTCCTCCGGTGACCACGGCTCCTTGTTGACAGTCTCGGCGAGGTGGTTGTTCCACCGCTCACGGCACTGCTTGCCCGAGCGCCCGTGGAGCGAGGCAGCGACCATCGTCCACGAGGATGTGCCGTACACGCGAACCAGGTCGCGCAGCGCGCTGTCCTCTATCGTTCCCCACCGCTGCCGGGACGGAGAGGGCTCGGCGGCAGGCTTGGCAGGCTGTACCGGCAAAGAGCGTAGAGGGCGCGCCGCCATCTGAGGTGCCAGCTGCACTGGGAGGGCTGGGTGATGGAAGCAGGTGGGCGAGTCGGGTCCGGAGAGTGAGCAGTTCGACGAGAGGCTACTCGACGTGCTACACGACGGCGTCGTGCACTGCACCTTGCCGACCGGGCCGCAGAGCATTGCGTCGAGCCTCTCGATGCCATCGTCGAGCGGTCGCTTGAAGCCGAATCTGCGGTCGAACTCCTGGCGCTGGAGAGAACCAGGAGCTTCCCATCCACAAGCGCTCTTCACGAGCGACGCGCAGGCCTCGTGCGGCGAGTAGAAGAGCGAGCGTAGCGCCATCTCCGCCTTGCGCTGCCCGTCCTCAGTCTTGCTCGCCCCAGTCTTGCTCGCCCCCGCATAGGCAACCAGAGCGGCGATCCCCCCGGCACGAGCGATGGGCAGATGCGTAAGCGGGTTGCAAGCCAGGGACATGAGTGCGCCCGCCGCGTGGGCGGCTGCCGTCCGCGACGCATGTGTCGCGTCTGCCCGCGAGCCCTCCCGCAGGATATCGGTGAGCGGGCCAATTCCGCCCCCCTCCACAATGGCATCGGGCGCCGAGTGGTCGGAACTCGCCACAATCTGCGGCGACGCGGGCGCTACTTAAGGTTGGAGCGGGCGCGCGCGGTCGCGGGCGCGCGCGGCACACCTCCAGCAAAGCCACCGCATCATCGCGCTTCTGGTCGCGGCCGTGCGCGACAAACTCAATCAGCTTCTCCAGGAGAATTGTGCGGGCAACCGACTCCACCTTGCTCGCAAGCAGGCCGTTCGGCAGCGCCGCTGCAATCATCGGCTTCTGCTGGACGAGGTTGACTGGATGCATGATGCCCGTCGCGAGCGCTGCGGCGGCTATCGTTTCTGTAGCCTCCGACAGAAGCTGAGCTGAGCTGGAGGGATGATGAGTTGCATGCCGTTTCGCTTATTATTTGGGAGCCGTTGCGGAAAACGCGACCAAAACGTAGGAGGTGTTGCGACTGTTGTGGAACACACGCTCCATTCGCGTAGCGCCACATCAGCTAATCAGTGACTTCTCCACCAGATCGAGTGTCGAGGAGTAGTGATCGACCAGAAGAACGGATATCGGAGCTCGAAGGTAAGGCTTATCGAAAGTGGGGGAGTCAAGGGCGATGTGCAGCGCAAGCATGCACCAGCGCGCGAGATTCGTGAGATCGTTACATACTGAGACAGACAGATTGAGAGTGGGCAGCGTATTGGTGTGGTGGTTGTGGTAAGATCCGTCTTTTGATTTCCCTCGCAATGTCGGCCTGAGGGAAATCCTTTTCTTTGGCCAATCCCCGTGTGTAACGGATCAACGGGCTGGCACAATGGAGAGTTCCAAGTTCGACGGCGCGTTCCAGGCGGAAGCACCCCGGCGGGCAGCGCCGCGGAGGAGGCCTGCCGAGGACGATGCGGATGGTTCGCAGGCAAGTCCGGTACGAGGTGCCAAGCGGTCCGGGTGGGGAGAGTCGGGCGCCAAGGCATCAGCTGCGCCCAGGCGGCGCCGCGAGGCAGCTGGAGAGAAGGGAGAGGAGAGACCGGCGGCGGAGGCTCGGCGAAGTCAAGGGGACGACGAGGACGACGGCCCGGAGACCTTCATCCCCGACCTCGAGGATGAGACTGCCAATGTGGCGATGCAGGTTATGCACCCGCTCTCTCCGATCGCTACGGCCCAGTCCTCAGCCGCTCACGAATATTGCTGTAGGTGGCCGAGACAGCAGCCTACCGCCGCAAGCTGCCGCCGATCCAGGATTTGGATGTTGAGATCCACATGGCACTGCCCTCGGCAGCCGCGCTCGGTGTCGATCTCGGGAT